>NW_026057577.1:15711408-15855869 GCF_023721935.1 Panthera uncia | reverse complement strand
TATAAATACAACAATTTGTATGTAAAATTTGTATAAATTTGTATATTTTATATTTTAATATAATATTTAAATATTTAAATATAATATGTATATTATATATATTTTATATATTTGTATATATATTTGTATATATTTGTATATATTTTATATATGTATATATTTATGTTTATATAAATACAACAATTTGTATGTAAAATGTATGTAAACATACATATATTTATACATTTAGATATTTACATAAATTAATGTAAGCATGTGTGTGTGTGTGTGTGTGTGTGTGTGTGCATGTGTGTGTGTGAATCCAGAGACAAGTCTATAGAACAGGAAAATGAGAAATGTATTTCAAAAATTGAATTCATTACCACTTCTCAGATGTGTAACTAACCCCCATGATCTTTCCAGTCTTCCAGAATTAGAGTAACTTTGGAGATATTACTTTTGTGTATGTGCATTCATGCGTGTGTGTGTGTTGTTATTTTTTCCCTTTAATATCTCAAATCTATAGCTATATCTCTGACCAATGTATTTTCTATAAACAGAAATTGGATATACTGGCATGCCCTTCTTGGGCTGGCTAACACCAAGAGTGTTAAGATTTATTGGTTTATTTTTTCAACAGAAAAAAAGTAGAGTGAATTTTTCACAGAATGATTCTAAATAATGTCACTGAAGTTAAAACCTAGATGAAAATAGAGTAAAAGTTAGTGTATAGGCATGTTTATGAAACTTTCCTCATTTTAACTGAATAAAATTGAAGAAAAAGTAAAAACTGTAATCTGAGCAGAATGCCTCCAGCCTCATAGCAGAAATGAACAAGTGAGAGTTTGGAACCAAGTGAAAAGGACAGCAAACATGAGCAATAACTCCCATACTCAAAGGCATGGGAAAGTCTGTGAGAAGAAATTGCAAAAGACCCTACCAATGTTTTCTGTCACGGAAGAACCAGAATTGTGGATATGGGCATATTGTACAGAAGGCATTGGATAAAAAATTTTTTTCATCCTATTTCATCGAGACATGTCAGTAGAAGACCAAACGAAAGTCTGCCAGGCTATATACCAACCATTTTTGACCACTGGCCTAGATCCCTAAAGAAGAAAATTGAGGTTGAATAATAAAGGTAGAGAGTAGGAAACGGTATAAACAGCCTACATTATGAAAATGATGGTGGCCAACCATAAGAAATCTTTGGGTGAAGAGTAAATAACACACATTTTAATTCAGTTCTCATTGTCATGTCACCCCAAGGGAGACAAGGCACACCCACCAGTGTCTCTGTGTCAGTGGGAAAAAGTAGACATGTTTCACCAATTTTGATATAATTTAGAGAAACTCAAAGAAAAATTTCACAGACTGACGGCCATTACCCATATTTGTGTTTGTTTCCTCTGCTCCCAGGCAGCTGAATGAATGAATATAGAAGAGACATTCTTCAGTCAAGCTCTTAGGCACAAACAGAACCCAGGTAAACAGCTAGTCAAAAACAGTCTGCTCACATGATTTTCAGACATAGTTGTCTAGATATCTGTTGCTTCTGATAAAAAATGAGTAGCAAAGTAAATGGGAAGCATGGAATCATATTCAAGAAAGGAAGAAGAGAGAAGGGAAAAGCAGAGAAAGAGGAGAAAAAGCAAAAAAAAATTTTTTTTTGCAAAGGATAGCATTTAAATATGAGGCGGAATTCATCTAGCAAGTAGAAGATAATTTTAGAAAATCTGTATTATTCCACCCCTGCCATCCCCACATTTAATTTAAAGAAAGTGTGAAATCTAAAATGCTGGATAACGGGAAAACTGAATATAAAAGAGATAGATAATAAAGAAAATTATAAACAAGAGAGAACAGCACCACAGTAGTCATTAAACATTATAATGGACAAACTAATATCAACACTGGAAAAAATGAACAAATCAGGAGACTATAGATGCTGGAGAGGATGTGGAGAAATGGGAATCCTCTTGCACTGCCAGTGGGAATGCAAATTGGTGTAGCTGCTCTGGAAAGAGTGTGGAGTTCCTCATAATTAAAAATAGAACTACCCCAAGAGCCAGCAACAGCACTGCTAGGAATTTATCCAAAGGATACAGGAGTGCTGATGCATAGGGGCACTTGCATCCCAATGTTGCACTTTCAACACTAGCCAAATTATGGAAAGAGCCTAAATGTCCATCAACTGACGAATGGATAAAGAAGTTGTGGTTTATATATACAATGGGATACTACTTGGTAATGAGACAGAATGAAATCATGCCATTTGCAGACACAGATGGAACTGGAAGGTATTATGCTAAGTGAAATAAGTCAGAGAAAGACAGATATCATGTGTTTTCACTAATATGTGGACCTTGAGATACTTAACAGAAGACCATTGGGGAAGGGAAGGGGAAAAAATAGTTACAAACAGAGAGGGAGGGAGGTAAACCATAAGAGACTCTTAAATGCAGAGAACAAACTGAGGGTGGATGGGGGGGTGGGGAAGAGGGGAAAATGGGTGATGGGCATTGAGGAGGGCACTTGTTGGGATGAGCACTGGGTGTTGTAGGTAAGCGATGAACCACGGGAATGTACCCCAAAAACCAAGACCATACTTTACACACTGTATGTTAGCCAATTTGACAATAAATTATATTTTAAAAAAATACTGGAAATATAAAAGTAAGTGAAATAAAGCACAGACTTAAAAAAATATGCCCAGTCGATTGCCTAACATCAAACACTTCACTGTGGAAAGAGATCGTGAGGGTTCATATGCTTGTGTGTGTGTGCACGCCACGTATGTGTGTGTGTGTGTGTGTGTGTGTGTGAATAAGGGAGTGATGAGTATGAAATTAGTTTGGGAATTGTACTTAAATGGATTAAAACTTTTTAAAAAACTGTAAGATTAGTAAAATATTTCAATATTGTAGCACATTACTTTTTATCTTTCGGATATGGATAAAGCTCATGTATATAACAAAGTTATTAACATCTGCCCGAAGACTGCAAATTGGAATGCAGTTTGGTCAATCTCTTACACACAAAACTCAGGGATCAAAGATATGGCAATGACTGGGAGAGCGTATAAGATGGGGAGGGAAAAAGACATAAGAAACAAAAGCAGCAGACGTAACAATAGAGTTAAGGTCTTTATAAGAGATTCCAGAGAGCAATTTCTTCCTCTCCCTCCCTCCCTCTCTCCCTCTCCCACTGTGTGTGTGTGTGTGTGCCCATGTACAGTGGAAAGACCATTTGAGGACAAGTAGAGAAGGTAGCCAGCCATCCACAAGCCAGAAAGACAGCCTACATGTACAAACTGATCATGGACTTCTTGTCTCCAAAACTGTGAAAAAATAAATTTCTGTTGTTAAAGTGGCTCAGTCTGTGGGATTTTGTAATGGCCACCCAAGCTAATACAGTAATACATCATCGATGTTTATAATTCTCATACCTCCTTTTTTTTTTTTTTTTAGTTTATTTATTTATTTTGAGAGAGAGAGAGAGAGAGAGAGAGAGAGCGAGCGCACAAGCGGTGGAGGAGCAAAGTGAGAGGAGAGAGAGAATCCCAAGCAGGGTCCATGTTGTCAGAGCAGAACCCAATGCAGGGCTCAATTCCACAAACCATGAGATCATGATCTGAGCCAAAACCAAGAGTTGGATGCTTAACTGACTGAGCCACCCAGGCACTCCATCCTTCCTATTTCAAACATAATTCTTTATTTTCAAAACATTATTTCATTGCACTGAGTTCCAATTTTCCAGCAGTATCTTTTCTAGTAACACGGAGATACATGTTCCTTGATAAGGTTTTTAATAATAGCAAGTAGTTCTTGCCACTTTTCACACTGCTACTCCTCATAGAGACCCATCCATGGTGAGGGAACAAAAATACCTCTATGCATTCCCCAGACATTCCATGTTGTTTGTCTCTGTGGCACTACATAAATTATATGGTAATATATATGATAACATAATATACATTTATATTTATCTAAGTGTAAATAGATATTTAAGTATATTTAAAACAATATATGGCAATATAAAATCTGTATGTGTATATATACATATGCATATATTTTTATATGATTTAGAAACAAATAAATGTTTCTTACGATTCCTGGAATTTAAACTCAGCCCCTGGATGGCTCAGTCAGTTAAGCATCCAACTCTTGGTTTTGGCTCAGATCATGATCTCACAGTACAGTACAGATTTATAGAAACAAATAAAAGAACAACACCTCAATCTTAACAATTCTTTGGGAGAATGAATCAGATCTTCAGTTTATTCTCTGACCATAAACAAAAAGCTGGACAATTCTAAAGTCAAATTTACTATAGTAGTTTTTGTGTATTGTTCAAGATATTAGTGTAGTACTCTCAATTACATGGGAGATAGCAATATAAAAAAATCACAAATAGGACAAAAGTTTCAAAACATGTTTTCAATAATGCATTATGGTAATGGCAAATCATAGTTAATACGCTAAAATAAGACCATATAAGAAATCGCATAAACATATGTAAGGTGTAGCAAATAGATACACATAAGAGACAGAATTATGGATCAGGAAGGAACTTTGAGATCTTTACATTTAAAAGCTTCAATGTACTGGGGTACCGGGGTGGCTCAGTAGGTTAAGCCTCTGACTTTGGCTCATGTCATGATCTCTCTGTTTGTGAGTTCAAGCCCCATGTGGGGCTCTGTGCTGACAGCTCAGAGCCTGGAGCCTGCTTCTGATTCTGTGTCTCCTTCTCTCTCTGCCCCTCCCATGCTCACTCTCTGTCTCTCAAAAATAAATAAACATTAAAATAAAATAAAAATAAAATAAAAGCTTCAATTTATAGATGTATAGATCATTCCCCATTTGTCCCCTCATGTCCCTTTTCTAATCATCTTCACCATGTTCTGTTCGGACAACTACCGAAGACTGTTTCATATTGTAGCCTGGTTGTGTTTGAACATTAAGCTCCTGGCCACAGACCAAAGGGTGGGAGGAGAAAACCATTGGGGTGCTGATTCCCCAGCTCCCTTCCTGCCAAGTCAGCAGGTTGCCAGAGCAGGTGTTATTCTTCCAAATGTCACTACTCCTGCACAGTCATCGGATAGCTCTCCCTTCCAGTCTCTACAAGCCCACAGAAAGGAGCAACTTTCCACTACTGTTAGTACTGGACTCATTCACCCTTTCCTCTTGGTTTCCATTAACATTTGTTAAAACCCCTTATTAAACTCCTGCCAATTGCCCCTTTTTAATGCCCTATTTTCCCTGGGAAATGAACTAATATGAAAGATGAAATCTCTAAGTCCTAAAGAGATAAAACTACAAGGGCTAATTTATCTCGGTCATATTATCATTTGCCTGTGGTCTTACAAAAGCAAGGAGCTTTATGATAGCCATTATAAATGCTGCCCACAAAGTACCAGCTTAAAAATAAAATTCACAGCTCCTAGTATATAAGAGTGTTTCTATTCATCCCATTTCATTAAAACGCTGAGCACAAAGGAAACACAAAATGTGTACACATTAGTTTGTCCGTCAGACAAGAGTCTAGAAGGCTCATATGTTGCTTTTTGTTGTGTGCCTCCCTAGGTGCCAAAGGTTTACAGGCCCTGATCACAATGACACAGGTTAGTGGTAGAGCCTAAGCCAGAACTAAGCCCTTCCCACATTTGTGCTCTCCAATGGGATCCGACCACTGGTAAACAATGATGACACACTATTTCTGAGAAACTACATTATGTCCCCACATTAAATAGATGCATGGGATAAAGAGAAGGGAAACTTTGGAAACAGACACAAAGAATAAGATGAGTGGAGTGGTGACTTAAAAAGGAGCCCAGAGCCCTTGATCATCATCAAATTTTCGGTTGCACTCCTTCTTGTTGGCTCCTATCTCAAGGAAGCCAAAGTAAGCACGGACATCGATCCTCAGATTCCTGGTAAAGAGTGAGAGCCTGGGAAATTGTGCCATACAAACAGCTCAAGTGAAACCACAATGGCCAGGAACGGGTTTCCTACACTCATGGAGAAAGAACAAGAACACATTGGCTGCCTTCATTTTCCTACGCTGTTGCCAAAAGCCACAACGTTAACCTGTGTGCAGTGACTTGACCCCCGTTTTGCAGCATTCCTGTTCACTAGGTTTCAGATAACCATTTAGCAACAATTGGTTAGGAAAAAGGCTCAGAATCAACTGAATTTCTGGATTACGGTATCATTTGTAAACTATGTCTCATCATTATCAGGGTAAAACCTTTCCATTTTCATCAATTCAAATTGTTTCCATTAGGACACACAGATTTTGCACAGGGACTATAATTACCAACAATTTATGTAAACTGATAGATTACTTGCTGAAACACATCAAAAAATTCCATTATATATTTTGTTTTCCTTAAGCTATGAAGGGAATAAAACCCAATTCCTTTCATCCTTGTTGGAGCTTCATGTTTCTTTGCGTGCCCATTTATATCCTGCTGCTTTTTTTATGCCTGCTACAGGAAGGGCTGTGACATCAGGACTCTTGACCATGACAATTGGTTAACTATGCAATAGTTAATGGAAGTAAACATCAGGAATAAGGTGAAGTTATAGTGGAAAGAAGAGTAAAGGGGCTAAAATGTTAGGGGAAATTGGCTTCTTTTTCCCTTTCCTTTCTATAAATGCAGAAATCAGAAAAGAATGGGCTATCAGATTTCTGTTCAGCAGGGACCTAAAGTTGTAATCCATACCAGATGTGAGGAATAATAGGAGGAATCAATAAAAAGGAGTTTTAAATCCTACCTTATTATAATGAAAAGGAAATGGAAATTTTTTTCTTTTCTTTCTTGCTGTTTTAAAAGAAAAAGCAATACATAAAACCATACAAGGAAACTTCAGTTTTAGCGCACTAACAATCATCATGTTTTGATGATATATGGGTAATCCAAAAATAGACAATTTTCATAGGGTTAGAACAAAAGAGATCACTAGGAAAATAAATGTTTCAAATTATTGCAGATCGCTTTGCACTAGTCACAAGTATTTACATTTCTGACAAGTTTTTATTTTATTTTTTTAAGATTTTTAGATATTTACAATTCCCAGTGTTCTAGACTAAGATGTCATTTTCTCATTTCTTTTCCATTGGAAGGAAAACATCCATGAAATGTTAGTATCCGATTTTTTTTCCAGATAAACTTTTATGTTAGGTATTTGTGTTCAGTTCCAACGTCCTCATCAAACTGCAACTAATCTTAAAATCTCTGGAGAAAGTGTCCTATTTTCTTTTCTTGTATTGATTCACTTAAAATGTTGGCAAGGCGGTGGGGCAGGAAGGAAATGTGAAGAAATGATCTTCCAGAGAGTCATAAAATTAGGAAAATCATCTCTATTGAAATGCATTTATCTCTTATTTTCATGCTATTTGCCTTTAATGTTCATGAAGTATTGTCCTTGGAGTCTTAGATAGTCAGCCAAAGCGTTGTGGTTTACGATACTTCTGTCTGGCTCTCACCTTGACTGTGAAGAGCTTCTCTGTTATTCATTTGGACACAAATCTATTTTGCTTGCTTTATTCCTAAAATATGAAATGATCCAATTCTTGAGCAGGCCACAGAATAAGGACAGAACAGCCATTCCCAATTTAAATAAAACAGTCGTCTGACTTTGTGCAAACATGGATTGTCCAGGATTGTTTATCTGTAAATTTATAACGGCAAAATAAATTCCTAACACTAGAGAGTTAGTTAAATAGATCATACTTCTTTATAATGTATGCAGGAGAGAAGCTTAAAACATGTTATATACGCATATTTATTTACTTCAAATAATATTTTCCTGTATTGTTAACTAATTGTATTGTAGGAGAATATGATAAGCAGATGAGACCAGTCTAGAAAAATGTACTCATTAATGGCTATATGAATAATATTTACCTTTTTGGTAGTGACTTTTCTGTCCTGTGCTTCATGTGCTAATTTTCTTCACTGAACTGACATTAATTTTATAAATAAAATCAAGCAATTTAAAAATGGAGACTACAGTGGTTATCACGTAGAGTTCACCATGTTTATTCTCTGCCCTCTCCATATGTTGAAATATTTGAAAGCACATGAGCTTGAGCATTGTAACTCAAAAGTATTAAGGAGAGACAGTTTGAACAAAACCTTCACAAGGGACAAGGCTTTTATGCAGTCTGGTGGACAAGAAGCGACACACTAAAATTTTAACAAATGTATCACTGATATTCCAAGAGGACAGTATACTGTGACTTTCACACACTGCTTGAAGGAAGTACTTGTCACAGCTATAGGGAGTCAGCAGACAACATCATATGTCACTCCTTGGAGGCTTCCTCAGCTACACAGGGCAACATCATCCAAGGGCCTGACCTGTTGGGGGAGTTTACACCAATAACCAATCCAAGAAGAGTACAAAGGCCACTACTACACAAGCCCCTGGGGCTCTCAATGGTGTGGGCTGAGGCAATTGTTGGGCCTGTATCACATTCACCACCTCCTTCTGTCCAATGCTGCTTCATTCTGCCATCTTCCTCAGCTGTCAATCTTGAAGGTGAGCTAAACTCTCCCTCAAAATCTTTGTTTTCAGCAATTCAAACAATGGGAGTCCAAGAAAACAATGGGAAAAAAAAATTCTGATCCTGAGCAAACACAAATATATTTTATTGTAACATTATAGTACGTTTCGATGTGGGAGAGAATTTGCATCTACTTTATTGCGTTAGTTATTCTCTTCAACATAAAATTAGGAATTAGCACGATGATGTCCATTAAAGACTTTTACTAGAATACGTATGTATTTTGACGTTATACAGTAAATCACAAAGGCATTATATTTAATTCTTCCAATAAATAGCACATAATTATCTCCATCTACTCAAATCTTTTCTTGTACACCTCAGTGAAGCCTTAATTAATTCTTCAAATAGGGACTGCACATTTCCTGTTAAGAGTCTTGTTCTATCTCAGTGCTTTCAATCCATTGTGAATGAAATCTGAGTTCCTCTTGGATGTCCCGATATGTAGGTGATTTTCTTAATATTAATATTCCCGCGATTAATCACTTTGTAAACATTGTTCATATCCACATTTTCCTTTGCTATTATCTTCAAATCTTCTGACTCATTTATTTTGATATGTCATTTAAAAACCACAGAGCGACCTATGTTGCAATGGTTTATTCCTTGCTGAAATGAGAATCTCTGATGTTTAAGGATTTCACTCATACCCACTTACTGTGATCACTAATGTGCAGTTGTATTTTACGTTTGTTTTTGACTCTCTATCCTACGTTCTTTCCAGGTCTTTTGGTTTGTATGTACACAAAGCTGTACATAGTCTACCACCAAGAAGGTACTTGTACTTCTTTATCTCTTAGTTTTTTCTTTTACATTATATTTGCATAATTATTTAATATTATATGTTGGGGAACCCTCTTAAAAGCCATGGCTCTGGTTTTTTTTGGTATTTTTTGTTTCCCTCTTAGATTCAGGTAATAATACCAATGAGCACTTTGAAACTGTTCTGACACTTTCCTGATGTTTGCTGAAAAGTTCTATTTATTCTCAGATTTCTGAATATATTTTCTGAATGGACCAAAATGCCACTTTCATTATTGTACAGGATGTTTTTTGTTACTCCTTTTTTGGCTAGTAAGAGCACATTCAGTACGTCTTTCTTAAGCATTGGGATATTTTCTCCCATTATTTCTTGGTTATTTTGTTCCTTTTATTCTATTCCCTTCTACTGTTTGTACAGAAGAAATCCTCGTGGCAGTTTCATTGTATTTCCCTAGATTAATCTTCCAGGTCAATAATTTCTCTAATTTATTTCATTTTACTATTTAATTCTTTTTTAATTTCTTTTTTATTTTTGAGAGAGAGAGGGAAGGGCAGAGAGAGAGGGGTACAGAAGATCTGAAGGGGGCTCCACACAGACAGCAGTGATCCTGATGTGGGGCTCAAACCCACAAACTGCGAGATCATGACCTGAGCTGAAGTCAGATGCTCAAATGACCGAGCCACCAGGTGCCCCACTACTTAATTCTTCCACTGAAGTTTACTTCAGTGTATGTTTTTCTTCTGCAACCACAATTTAAAAATTTCAAGATCCCAATTTTTTTTATGAAGTATATTTATTTTGCAAGAGAGACAGCATAAGTGGGGTAGGAGCAGAAAGAGAGAGCAGAGAGAAAATCCCAAGCAGGCTCCAGACTGTCAGGCTGATATAGGGCTCGAGCTCACAAACCATGAGATCATGAAGTGAGCCGAAACCAAGAGTCACATGCTTAACTGACTGAACCACTCAGGCATTCCCCCACCCCAATTTTTAATAGTACCCTTTTCTCTTTGATTTATGAAGATTATGTATCTTTTATCTTTATGAGACTAGTAATGACCTTTGTTTCAAATGTTCTCTTATCTCTACTGCATTTTGTCTTCTTATAGAATTACTTTTAACATTTGATGCTTCTACTTCATAATTTGGTTTCTCTTTGGTTTATTTGGTAACAATTCTTTTTGATTTACTGCTTGTTGTCTCAATGTTACATTAGAGAGTACTTGTTACTGTTAATCTCCTGGAGATTAGAAGCTGCTGTGGGAGGACACTGTATTCAATTATTTTGGCTGAAAAACAGATTTAAATATTTAATATATACATGCACTTATATTCATTCTCAAGTTTAAGTTCATTACATTAATCATGAGGTAACAAAAACAAACCTTTCATGAAAATGGGATCTTTTGTTGATGGGAAATTATTTATCTAGGTCACTAACATACCCAACTTTTTAACAATAATTATTTTATCTTCTGAATTTTTTTATAGAGTGCTAGGATAAATATTGATCCAATAAAGTTGAGGTCATAGTTACACTCTTGGGGAGTATATTATTGTTAATCTTGATGTTTAGAGAGTGGTAATTCTTACCTTTGCAACTTCTTAACTTCTCTCTAAAAATTTATATCCAGAAGAAGCCAGAGTTTATTTAAAAATCACAGGTTTTTAACTAGGAAGTAAGTTTTCAGTGTGTAATGTGTTTTGATGCTTCACCTCATTTATTTAGAGGATTTAAGATATTCCCCTAAGGGATAATACTCTGAGATATATATAAAATTTAAAAGCCTGCACAGTGAGACAACTTCATTTCAAACACTCTGTAGGTCTTTACAAAACAAATAAATAAATAATAAATAAATAAATAAAAGCAGCAAGCATTCTTTCTAAATGTCAGAACTAATTGAATCCATTTTCCTATAACATATTCAATAGCTATTAGGGACACTTTCTTCTTTCTGCATCCACAGTCTCATTTCTTCCCTTCCCACTTACATATCCAGAGGCTCTTCTGGCTTTTCACTTCAGAGCTTGGACCAGCCTTCACTGCAGTGAAAAACTGGTCACTTCCCTCTAAAATACAGAGGCATCCTCCTCTGCTATTTGTGTACAGAAAGATATGCCATAATCACAATTATCAGAAAAACCTAGTAAGAAACAGTAGATAGTAACAAGAAAGAGAAGTAGAGAAAGGCTTAGAACAATGGTTAGGAAGTAAAACCTCCCCTCCCTCTGTCCTTCCCCCCCCCCCCACACACACACGCACGCACATACACACACATGCACACACACAGCTTTTCTCCTCTTCAGAAGTCCCTGTGGGAACTATCTCTAGTGATTTCATGCCCTGTCAACATCTGGCTCCTACACCCTTACATAGACAGTGCTCAAATCCCAGCAGTGAGATGCATTATAGCCTGTGGCAGTTAAAATCTCCCAACTCTAGAACTGGACTATGATTTAAACTGGGTTTGGGGCATCTGGGTGGCTCAGTGGGTTAAACGTCCAGCTCTTGACTTTGGCTCAGGTCCTGATCTCATAGTTCGTGAGTTTGAGTTCTGCATCAGGCTCTGCACTGACAGGGTGCAGCCTGCTTGGGATTCTGTCTCCTTTGCCCTCTTCCCTTCCCCCACTTGCTCTATATCTATCAAAATAAATAAACTTTAAAAAAGAAAATAAACTGTGTTTTGAGAAATATTCTGAAACTACAAGGCACATAACGCCATTGATAGGTAAAATCCAAGCCCAAACAAACTGCTGTTCATAGGGTAAGACAGGGTAATAAGAGAACCTGTATATTGTAAAAAGTTGCTGCTTTTATAATTGCCAAACCTGGGAAGCAATTAAGATGTCCTTCAGTAGATGAATGGATCAAGAAACTGTGGTTCATCCAGACAATGGAATATTATTCAGCATTGAAAAGACAAGAGCTATTAAGCCATGAAAGGACATGGAAGAAACTTAAGTGCATAATCCAGAGTGAAAGAAGCCAATATGAAAAGGTTTCATGCTGTATGATTCCAACTATATGACCTTCTGGAAAAGGAGAAACCATGGAGACAATAAAAAAGATCAGCGGTTGCTGGGGAGTCAGTGAGACAGTGGAGGATTGCGAAGTGAGAAATAGGCAGACTACAGAAATTTTTAGGGCAGTGAAATAGTCTGTATGTTCTAATAATGGATGTTATGTCATTATATATTTGTCCAAATCCACATAATGTATCCAAGAGTGAATTCTAAGGTAAACTATGGACTTTGAGTGATTATCATGTATCGGGTCAGGTTCATCCTTGGTAAAAGGTACACCATTTGGGTGGGGGATGCTGATGATGTCAAAGGCTATGCGTGTGTGTGTGGGAGGGACAGGGATTATATGGAAAATCCATCTGCTTTCCTCTAAATTTTGTGGTAAATCTCAAAAACAAAGTGTGTAGGGCAGGTGGGTGGCTCAGTCAGTTAAGTGTCCAACTTCAGCTCAGGTCATAGTCTCACAGTCTGTGAGACTGAGCCCTGCAACAGGCTCTGTGCTGACAACTCAGAGCCTGGAGTTGCTCTGGATTCTATGTCTCCCTGTCTCTCTGCCTCTCCCGCACTCACACTCTGTCTCTGTCTCTCTCAAAAATAAATAAACATGTAAAAAATTTTAAAAATATAAAATAAATTCCTTAAAAAAAAAGACACTGCTAAGAGTTTTGTCTGAAACTAAAGATATAAGTTGAGATCATTTGACTTAAGACCTTGAGGTGATTTGTTAGAGGAACTGCTTCTACTGTTTAATGAAAATAAGACAGTCACATATTTGGATTGCTTCCCAGCCTCTAGAACAAAAGATGTAGGCACTTGAAGAAGAAATAGACAACCCAGTGTTGATGGGTGGATTACTATACTCTTTAACACTGGTCAGCTGAGAAGAAAACATCCTACCTAATATCTAGTGTTTTCAAGAATTGGTGCAGGTGAATGAGAAGAATGAAGGGAAGAAACTCAAATAGAAGATAAATTCTTCTTGCATAGGATAAAACAAAACAAAACAAATCAAAACAAAACAAAACAAAACAAAAAACTGCAATAACATCACGGGGACTAGGTTTTCAATCAGGGGCAATTTTTTTCACCCCAGGGGACACATTTGGCAATGTATAGCAATATTTTTTTAAGTTTCTATTCATTTAAAAAAGAGCATGAGCAGAGGAGGGCAGAGAGAGAAGGAGAGACAGTATTCCAAGCAGGCTCCACACTGTCAGCATGGAACCGGATGCGAGGCTGGAACTCAAGAACCGTGACATCATGACCTGAGCTGAAATCAAGAGTCTGATGATTAAACAATGGAGCCACATAGGTGCCCCAGCAATATTTGTTATTGTTGTAACTGGTGTAGCGAGGGAGGGGGGGGAGAGTACTTTCATGTAGCGGTTAGAGGCCAGGGATGCTAGTAAATATCCTACAATGGACAAAACAACTTTTCATCTCCCACCCCAGCAAAGAATTATCTAGTCCAAAATGTTAATAGTGCGTAAGTTGAAAAAATCTTCCATGGAGGAATGAAACATCATCAGAGAAGAACAGATGAATATGGTGGTGTGTCAAGTTCAAAGGCAGGATGATGCTACAACTGAGGATATACTGAGGAAAAGGTACTTTGCAGGTGAGGTAAAAAACCAAGGTATGACCTCATGATGGCACAGACAGAGGTAACAGATAGGAGGACCATTACATATGTTACAAGTTTTTTTTTTAGCCCACTTTTCACAAAGAACAGCTCAGGTTTTTTTTAAAAAAATAATAATGTTTATTCCCTTTTTGAGAGACAGAGACAGAGTGTAAGCAGGGTAGGGGGCAGATAGAGAGGGAGACACAGAATCGGAAGCAGGCTCTAGGCTCTGAGCTGGCAGCACAGAGCCCGATGTGGGGCTTGAACTCACAAACTGAAAGACCATGACCTGAGCCAAAGTCAAACGCTTAACCGACTGAGCCACCCAGGCACCCCAAATAGCTCAGGTTTCTTGAGAAAGGCTCACATAGTTTCAAAATAAAATCCCCATCAAAAAAACAAAGCTCCACAGATAACTACAAAACTAATGGTGTTAAATATGACCAAACCTTAAATTTATCTGGGGCCCAAGGAAGGAAAAAAGGGTACAGTGTCACTGAGCATTTTCTCTCACCTCCTACCTTCTCCAAAACTATCATTTTATTTTTTCTGAGAGAGTAATAAAACCATATCATTTCCCCCCAACTTTACATCTGTGAATCATGAGCCCTGTTATCCAGTGTATCTCATCAAAGAAAAGACACAGTATTACATTTCAACAGAGAAAAAGAACATGACAGATTATTAATAGGGGAATGAGAAGCAGTTTTGTCAAAAGCAAAATGATTTTTCTTGTAAAAGTCAAGAGACAGACATCATCATGTCTGCTCTTTTTATAAAGCTATATATCTTTGTTATCTGGAGAAAAATCTGTCTAGAGGGTCTCTATGAATTTCTGAGCAGACAAAAGAAAATCAAGATGTCGTGAGAGGAAAAGGAAAAGCAGTTGCTCAGGACTATGCTAATAACAGCACAGGAAAATGAATAATGGAGCGAAATAAACATGTACAGAGATCACAGGACCTGTATATTATACTTAAATTTTAACAAGCCATTATATCTTATATTTTGATCCATTGTTTCTCTGGTGATTACAACTAAGGAATGAGCAGAAGACTGTAATTTTAGGCAAGCAATGGTTTGCTGTGCCTGAAATCACATCAGCAAGGTTTGGTATTAATGCATAAAGTCAATTCGATGCTCACAGACACTTACAGCAATGGTCTCAATATTTCCGGATCACTAACGCCACTGCATTATTTTCCACTGTTCTTGACTAGCAGACTAGCAGGAAGATTCCCTTTGCTACTTTCAACCATAAGTTTTAAGGCATAAAAAATAAGAAAGGTTTGCACCCTGAAATAGATTCCACTAGTATTCCTGGTCTGTCATCAGGCTGAGAGTCAATTTAAGATCAAGAATTCACATAGGGAAGAATCATTTTGCTGGCCAGTAAGTTGTTATGTACCCATTGGTGGCTAATCAATGTAATTGTCCACAACTCTAACAATTTTTAACAGATTAAAAACCAAATGTTTCTCTACCATAGGTAATGAACAGATTTAAGATAATTTTGAAACTGGGTGTCCAATGTACAGATTGTAAGAATAAAACCTATTCTTTTGGCAAGAAGTTGAAGCTCAACACATACTGTGAAATGTTGGAATTTATGAAACATGTGATTATGTCAGACATGCTAAAAGCTTTATTTGGCAGACACAAGGTGAAGTAATTACATGATGTACAAGTCTTCCATCTAGGTCTGAGTCAAATAATGACCTCCCAAATGATGCTGGTAGATAATATAACAAATACTGAAGGTAAGTGTAAGCTTTTAGAAATACCAGAGGTAATCTAGTAAAATAGATATATTAATTTGTTCTGAGAAGAGTGAAATAAGAGCTACTTAAAATACTTTGTTAAACCCTATAATTAACTAATTTTACCTTCTTAACAGAAAGTAAAAATCTACTTTATTGGCACCAGGTTTATTTGAGACACAGATATTTCATGTTGTACAAATTATCAGAATAATCAATTCTCAAACAGCATTGAGAAAAATAAACTACCAATAAAGACAAAGAATCAAACTGAAAACCTATAAACCCAATCCTCAGTGAAAAAAATAACATGTATGAAATATTAGGATACTAGTTTTATAAATATTGAAGTTTAAATGGAATCAGAATGAATTGCACTGGCAACCTATATTTTTGGCTATGTTAACCTCAAAGTCATATATATAAATAGCCCCTATATGAATTACATCTGACCACAAAAATTTATTTAAAAAATAAATATTGGTAAGTATCTGCAGAATCTTACTTAAGCTTCAAAGAACATAATGACATATAATTTATATAAAACATGACTTGTGTTTTCCAATTCCATATTGTAGAGTAGTAATTTTAAAAAGACCATTAATACTACAACTAATGGATAATAGGTCTTCTTTTACCAGCATTAAAAAAAAAAATTATCAAGACCAATGAAAGTTCGGGGCTTTACTCTACTTGAAAGCCAAAAGGTTAGCTGCCAATTTCATGAATGATGGTGGAAGATACAAGATCCCTGGGTTAGCAACAGAGGATTTTATTACTTATGGCACAGAAGACAACAGGGTCATGATACTCACATTTGTCTCTCTTGCTCTGTCTGTTCCATACAACTGAAGCACAGTTGTTCAGCTGGATGCTATACTTACTGAAACTTTGCATTAGGCTAAGTGAGTATGCTATTACTAGTCACACCATTTTATCAAGGATGATAATGAAAAAGGTGATGATCTGTAGACAACAAGGAGCACATAGGTCACTGTGGGGTAAGCCCTAGGTAGCTCAGTGGGTTAAGCATCAGCCTTCAGCTCAAGTCATGATCTCGCAGTCTGTGAGTTCAAGCCCTGCACCAGGCTCTGTTCTGACAGCTCAGAACCTGGAGCCTGTTTCCGATTGTGTGTCTCCCTCTCTCTTTGCCCCTCCCCTGCTCATGCTCTGTCTCTCTCTCTAAAATAAACATTTAAAAAAAGTTTTTTTTAACGTTTATTCGTTTTTGAGACAGAGAGAGACAGAGTATGAATGGGGGAAGGTCAGAGAGAGAGGGAGACACAGAATCCGAAACAGGCTCCAGGCTCTGAGCTGTCAGCACAGAGCCGGACGCGGGGCTCGAACTCACGGACCACGAGATCATGACCTGAGCCGAAGTCAGACGCCCAACCGACTGAGCCACCCAGGTGCCCCTAAAATAAACATTTTTTTAAAAGGAAACCCCACTGTGGGCCAGGTTTTGGTTCTGTACTAAATATTCATATTGATAATCTTATGAAATTTTTGCAATAACATCAAGTTGTAATTGATTGAACTATCCCCAGAAGGGATGGTGGACATTAAGAAGAGAGCATATTTAGCTTAAGCTTACAGAATAAAAAGATCCTAGATGCCTGGTGCCAGAGCTCATAGTTGTAATCACAAATTACGAAAGTTGTAATCTTTTGTCATGAAGAAGTGACTTCCCATCTGGAACTCTGAGAGACAAGTGGTCAACTTTCTCCTTTAAAGTCTTAAAACTACCCAAACAGGTAATGATCCCTCATTGGGATACATGGGATTGGCACATTTTGCTAATATATTTTAATAAATTGTACTGAGAAATATGTGCAAGAGAAATTTTATGTATTTCAGTAAAATATTACATAACATTTGCAAGGTTGGTGTAGGACAGTGGTTATCAAAGTACAGTCCTAGCACCAGCAACATCAACTTGACCACACAACTTGTGACAGGTGCAAATTTCAGGCCCCATAACTACCAAACACAAATTCTGGAAATGTGTCCCTGCAAACTGTTTTATCAAGCCCTCAGGGTGCTTGTGATGCATGGTAATGTTGAAGAACCACTTCTGGGGAAAACCCTCCCTGGCTTCCAATTCAGGAAAACCAAAAACAGTAAGAATAGGGAGGGAAACATACATTGTGAAAACAGGGAAATTGAACTACTTCAGACAGAATTGTTACTTATTCCTCTTCTAACAATTTGGCCTCAAGAATATTCTGGTAAGCATACAGATTCCCAAGCTGGAGATTTTAATACTTTTTTTTTTTTCTGGAGACGGGAAAGGCCCCTAAAGAAATCCCTACATATCTGACATTGAAAATGGCCAGTACTCTCTCATTCACACCACAGGCAAGCCCATGAGTTAACAAATCTTGCATAGGATCATAGCAGTTCCAAGAAACCTTTTATGACTCACTCTAAAACATTTACAAGCCAAACCATCAGTGAAATGCAAATGATAAAAGCATTTTCAGACATGTAAGCTCTCCAAACACACTCTTTCTTAGAAAACTCCTGGAAGTTTTACTCCACTAAAACAAGGGAGTAGACCCAAACAAAGATAGACCTGGGATCCATCAAGCATAGCTCCCAAGAAGAGCACTGAAAATACATCCCATGAGTATATTTGTGTAGATCTGGCAAGTAACTATTCCAGATTGTTTCTCAGAGATGAAGGACTGTAGGTGGAATGCCTCAAAGGAAAACATGAGGCTGTTCATCTGATGGTTGTGAATATGAAAGAAGTGGCATTCAAAGAGGTTTTTAGTACTGTTGAATAATTGGGCAAGGCTTAATGAACTAGGAATGGAAAAAAAAATGCCATAAAAAAAGTAGCTGTAAACAGAAGAAATGTCATTATAATAATTACATGTCTTTTTAGGGAAGAAAAATTATGGAGCTGTAATAAAGTAAATAATCCTGATTCAGTCAAATCAAGCCTTCAAATCCAAAGATTAGAGAATGTAAGTCAGCAAAAATGGAACGAAGAGAAATCTGTGTGTTTGTGCAGGCACATGTATACACAAAAGTGTTTAAGTAAATGTTATAAATAATGGACAATCAAATATGAATAAATTTATTAGTCTAAAAATTACTAAGGACTTGCAAAGGCATATTATCTAAACATATGGCAATAAATGCCAAAAAAACTAAAAGGATGGAAAACATGTTTTAGCATAAAACTTGCAAGATTACTTTCATAATTTATATAATTATTTGAATTATTATCATTTACTTTGATAAAAATAAAATTTATAATTAAAATAAGGGGTAATAGGGGCCAGATTACTCACTGGCCTAAAACAATAAAAAATGGGCAAAATATATAACAGCGCTTAAAATATCAGACAGTGAAAAACAGTAATATTTGAGAGACAGGAAATTAATAAAGCAAACCCTTAAAATGCTCCATCCTACTTCCCAGTAGAAATTTCAAGATGAAGGGAGGGAACACCCATGTAGAGCCTGCTGGACACCCTAAGGTTGACACAGAGTTGAGAAAACAAGGAATCCAGTGAACCTAGAGCTTGTAAGACACAGGAAAAAGAGAAGAGAGCTGCACAGAGAGAGGAGTCTGGATTTATGCAGTAGTCAAATATTCAGCTGAGTACTAATCCAGGAATACATGTAATGAAATCAGTCAAGACTAGAAAAAAAAAATTTAGGCCCTGAAAGGACTAGAGAAAAGAGTGTCCGTAGTTGACACGGGGCTAAGAATGATTCCAGTACCTAATAGCCAGAGTGTAAAAGTCATAAATCAATGGGCAATGATTAGATTATAAACTGTCTTCCCAAAATAGCAGGAAGGAGGTAATTTAACCCTAGAATTCTATGCAAATGTAGCTTTGGTTCTACCTAACAAAGTTTATTTTTTTTCACTTGAAAAAAAATTAATGTTTATTTATTTTTGAGAGACAGAGTGAGAGTGGGGGAGGGGCAGAGAGAGAGGGAGACACAGAACCCAAAGCAGGCTCCACGCTCTGAGCTGTCAGCACAGAGCCCCATGCAGGGCTTGAACTCAAAAATGGTGATATCACATCCTGAGCCAAAGTTGGGATACTTAACCAAGTGAGCAACCAAGGCGCCCCTTTAACTATCAAAGTTTAAAGGTCAGACCAAGCATATCAAAATGTTTCCACGTAATCTGATCTTATCCTATGAGAAAAGTTCTGTAATAATAATTTAAAAGCTCCACCATGCAATACGTAAATACACAATGCCTGACATCCAAATGAAAATTACCAGGCACACAGAGATGCAAGAAAATACAACACATATTAATCAACACTGATCCAGAAATGACACCATACTGAAGGTGGAGTAGTGGATAAGGATACTAAAATACGTATCATAATATTCCATATGGTCAAGAAACTAGATAAAATACTGAATATGATAAGTAGAGAAATACAAGACATTAAAAAGACTAAAAAATCACACTTGTAGAGATAAAACCTAAAAAATACACTCGATAAGATTAACAGATTAGACATAGAGTCATTTGAATTTTTAATTTTAAAAATAAAAATGTAGCAAACTCTTGCCAAGTCATTCTATCTGTAATAGCAAAAATATTTTAAAAATTCTATGCTACATAAGAAAAAGTTATAAAATGTAAAAAAAATAGTGTAAACTTAAAATGAAGGCACAATTCTGTACTATGAGAAAATCTTTTATAATGGGACACATGCAGGAAAACTAAACAGCTGCTCTTTATTAAACTAAAGAGATAATTTTCCATAGTTAAATCACTCTGTGGTTGCCACCGTACAAAGCAGACTTTAAAAAATTATCTTATACTGCACTTAATGGCAGGTATATTGGAACTGAGAGAAAAATAAAGACAAGAACAAGGAGGACTGTGAATCTCAGAACCATATGTACACTTTTATTGTATACTTTTATAGGAAAATGGGAAAATCAAGTTAATGTAATCATACAGGGGCACATGGGTGGCTCAGTCAGTTAAGCAACTAGCTCTTGATCTTGGCTTAGGTCATGATCTCATGATTTGTGAGACTGAGCCCTGCATAGGGCTCTGCAATGATGGCATGGGATTTGTTTGGGATTCTTTTTCTCTCCCTCTCTCTCTGCGCCTCCGCCACTTGCTCAACTCTGTTCTCTCTTCTCCTACAAAATAAAATAGTGTGTGTGTGTATAAAATGCATACAGATATTAAAATTATTAATAATCATATAGGAAATAATAGTAAATGACAAAAATGGGCTTGGTAGCATGCTAGAAATTTTATTTTATTTGCCCAATTAACAAAACCCACTGGGCAACTCTTCAATATTTATCATTTTGTAAAATGCATGCTATGCTCCATCAATGAAGAAATATACCAGTTGCTGCAAAGGTTGATATGAATGGTATTTAAAATTTTTTTTTAACATTTATTTCTGAGAGACAAAAAGATACAGAGCATGAGTGGGGTAAGGGCAGAGAGAGAGGGAGACAGAATCTGAAGCAGGCTCCAGGCTCTGAGCTGTCAGCACAGAGCCTGATGTGGGGCTCGAACCCATGAACCGTGGGATCATGACTCAAACCAAAGTCAGATGCCCAAGTGACTGAGCCACCCAGGTGCCCCTGAATGATATTTTTGACAACAGTTAAGGATCCTTAAAAATCCACTACTTCCATATGATTCAGCTTCAAATAAGCTGTACTAAAGATTGAAAATGAATGAAAAAATATTTTGAGTATACATTTTGTGCCAACCCCTGCGTAGCACATAGGCAGGATGGACCTGAAGGAGCACAGCAAAGGCTTTGCAAACTGAACTGACACTGAAACCATGACCTACATAAAATGATAAAGAATTTGCACTCTGAACTTAGCCACGTTGATTGTATTCAAAAATATAAGATACATTTGTCGTACAACTTTAATAGCATTTAAAATCTTCCACTTCAATATTGAAAATGTAACAGATACAATTCTAAATTACCCCAAAATTACCTCAGGGTAATATATAACTGACAAATGTCAATCTCATGATGTCGCAGGTGGAATTTTCAGAAAAAAAAAAAGCTTTAACACAGCTACTATTAACTGTGGTCAATGAGGTAAAGATAAACAAATCTAAATGAGTGGAAAATGAGCATATTATAAAGATATACAAGCAGTAAGAGCCAACTGGAAATTTTGGAACTAAATATTACAATATCTTACATCTTAAAAATTATGAATGGGGGGGGCACCTGGCTGGCGTAGTCAATTAAGTGTCTGACTCTTAATTTCAGCTCAGGTCATGATCTCACAGTTTGTGAGATTGAGCCCCATGCTGATTTCTGCAGTCAGTGCAGAGCCTGTTTGGAATTCTCTCTTCTCTCTCTCTGCCCCTCCCATGCATTCTCTCTCTCTGTCTCTTTCTCTCAAAATAAACTTTTAAAAATAAATAAAAATTATGAATTGGGCCAAAGAGCACAATGACAAAGGAAAGATTCAGCGAATCTGAAGGTAGATAAAGAGAAATTCAATTATGAAAAAAAAAAAAGAAATGAAATGAAAAGAAAAGAAATGAAAAAAAAGAATGAAAAAATGTTAAAAGAATGAACAGAGCCTCAGACAAACAGGGATAATACCAACAGTTCTGACATTTATGCCACTGGTGTCCCAGAAGGAGAATTTACAGATTCAAGAAGCTTGTGAATCAATCTTGTAAATCCTGCACAGGGTCTGTAGAATGAAAAGTACAAGCACTGATAAAAAAAAAAAAAAAATCAAAGAAGACCTAAATAAATGGAGAAACATATAATATCCATGCTTTGGAATGCCAGGCATTTTTAAGATGTCAGTTCTTGACAAAATGATGTAGAGATTCAATGTAAGCCTTATTAATATCCCAGTAAGATTTTTGGGTATATATTTACAGGCTTACCTTAAAATTTATGGGGAAACACAAAGGAATTAGAATGGCTAAAACAGTATTGGAAAAGCAGCAACCAATTGGAAGAACCACACTACCCATTTTTAATAATTGGTCAATATCTACAGCAATCAAAACAGCATGGAATATCAAAGAGATACACACATATAAATCGATGGGACTTGAAATAGGGAACTTGGAAATAGTTCCCCACACAAATATGACTAGCTGATTTTTGACCAAAGTTACAATATTAATATAAAATGATGGTGGAAAAAATGTATAACAGTGACCATAATCATCCATCTAACCCTCACATTCCGCGCAAAAATTAACTCAAATGGATCATAAATATACATGTAAAATGGCAAGGTATAAAATTTTTAGAAGAAAACATAGGGGAAAATCTTTGGGACCTGGAGTTAGGTAACAAGTTTTTAGACATGACACCAAAGGTACTATCCATAAAAGACAATAGCTGAAGTATTTGGATTCATAAAAATTGGAATTCTGGGGGCACCTAGGTGGCTCAGTCGGTTAAGTGTCCAACTCTTGATTTTGGTTTAGGTCATGATCTCACAGTTTATAGGGTTGAGCCCGTGTCACGGAGCCTGCTTGGGATTCTCTCTGCCTGTCTGCCCCTTGCCCACTCACTTGTGTGCACTCTCTCTTCCTCAAAATAAATAAACATAAATAATTAAAAATAAATAAATAAAAATAGGTAAAAGGCTTATACTCACAATCCACAAAAGAAAGACTGCAAATGATAAGTACCTGAAAAGACATGCAGCATCCCTAGTCATAGGGAAACACAAATTAAAAACACAAAATACCACTGCATATCTACTGAAATAGTTTAAAAATATTTACATCTATATTTGTCATATATTATACTATTATAATAACACTCTTAGGCATTTATATGGGGAAAACTCACGTCTACATTAAAAACCTTTGTCACGGAAGCTTTATAATCACCACAAACGTGAAAGCACCTTTGAACACTTGACACGTTAAATGGCTCTACATAGCTCGATGGAATACTACTCAGCAATAAAAGTAATGAAGTATCAAAGTATTCAGACATTTTGGCTGCATCTTAAGAAAATTGTTTAGTTGGAAATGCCAATCTCTGACATTTACATATGGTACCATTCCATTTATATGAAATTTGTGAGGTAAATAAGTTATAGAGATGGAGAACAGATAGGTGGCTGTCAGAAGTTGGGGGAAGGGAGAATGGGTGTGCCCTTTATGACCAGCTTGAGAGAAGTGCTTTGTGGTATCAGAGCATTTTTGTACCTTGACTGCAATGATGTGTATATAATTCTATACAAGGGATAAAATGTCATAGAATTATATATAAAAACATACAAAAAATGAGTGCATGTAAAAAGAGTGACATCTTAGGAAGGTCTACAGGATGGTTTATTGTATTGTTCCAGTAAATTTCCTGTGTTTGGTAACGCGCTACAATTATGTTGAAGGAAGCAGGGTGATAGGTACATGGTACCTCTTTGGAGTGTTTGCGCAACTTCTTGTGAGTTTATATTTATATCAAAACTAAAAGATTTTTTAGGTGCGCCTGGGTGGCTGATTCTTGATTTCGGCTCAGGTCATGATCTCATGGTCTGTGGGTTTGAGCCCCAAGTTGGGCTCTATGCTGACAGCATGGAGCCTGTTTGAGATTCTCTCCCTCTCTCTGTGCCCCTCCCCTGCTCTCTCTCACAAAAATAAATCATTAAACTTAAAAAAAACCCCTAAAATTTCTTAAGAAGCTCAGCATATCTAAAATAATATATATAAAAAAATTCCTACCCAGACATATGAAACTACTGATAAAGGTAAAGAAAATAGTTACTAAAAAATGTATGAAATTTTATTTGTGAGTAACTAAGTTGGGTGCTTTTACCTGTATCTTACTCACCTCACAATTACTATTACTTTAGGTACTATGATCTCCATTTTTTTAAAATAGAGCACTGACTCAGTGTACAAATATGTTAAGTGGCAGTAAGAAATCTAGTCCAGTTTGACTATTTTGAAGCCCGATCATTTTGTTTATACACCCAATTATTTGTAATGCACTTTTCTAATTAATCAAGTGTACGTACTGAGTATAAGCATATCTCTTACTGTTTAAGTATAAAATCAGAGGAATATAATAATGTATTACTGATTTCTAGGCCACATCATTTCAACTATTATAATGGAAGAAATTATCATGTTAAAGTTGATTTGCATCAATTAAGGGACATTAGGTAACAAACAAAAGTAATTGACTCAGGATAATGGAAACAAAACAAGAATTTATTGAAGTGGTTAGTGGGGGTGCTTAGCATATTAAACTAATAGTTAAAACAGCCAGGTCTTCTAAAAAGGAGGAATTGAAGCGTGTCCAGTCTTAGAGGCTCATAGACCTTGAGTTGCAGACAAAGGATAACTCCCCACCAATTGCCCCAGTCTCCAGCTCCTCTATTTTAATTTTCCAAGCTATCAGTACAACCCAGACTGATGATTATTCCCAGGGTGAATCATGGAAGCCAAGTAGCGAAGTAAGGACTTCACTTCATTAGTCTGACTTACTTGCCCATATATTTGTGGCCAGAAAGTAGAGCTTCTTATCAAAGGAAGCAGGAAAAAGAATTACACAGATGAAAGCAAAAGCAACTATAATCCACCCCTTCTATGACACACGGGTACACACACACTTCTTATATGTACATATCCATAGGGGCAATAGACATAAAAATAGTTTCAAGATAATCATATATATATATATATATATATATATATATATATATATATATGATATATACATATATATAGAAGAGATGTGTATATATATGATATATATATGCATATAAACACATACGTATCTATATATATACACACACACCTGGATATACTGTATATATACATATAGGTGTCCCAAATGCCATAGGTCAGTTTTAAGCTTTAGTAATACCAGAAATGCAAAAGCTACAAATTATAAACACCATCTGAAAGTTGAACTATTTTAATTTCCCTTATATAGCTTTGTGAACTGTAATGCTTTAAAAACATTTTTTTTGTGTGTATCTGTCCCTCTGACTGAAGATGGCAGATGACAAAGAAAAATTACAATTTATCTTTGAAAATGTATAATTACAGTGTTAAGTGACATGCAAATAATTCAACATGCAAATTATATTGTTCAAAAATTGGTAGCTTTTAGGTTTCTAAAATGATTAAGCTTTAAAGTGTGCTATGACTTTTGGGACACCCTTGGGTACATATACTTGATCGTCTCTGATGTTTGTCATACGTTCCATCCTTCCTACTTTGACCGTGTAAGAAGTGTGTGTACACCTACACGTGCACGAGCTCATGAAAGCCAAGGAGTGGGTTTTCTTTACTTTTGGTTTCATCTGTACACTAGCTTTTCCTGTCTCAATGATAAGAATGGCTCCCCAGGCAAATAACTGTGTGGGTGAGCATGTTAGAGAAATGTAGGGGAAAGGTATATGTGCGTTTAAAGAAAAAGATATCGAAAAATAAGTCAAGTTGTTAACAAAGACTACGTTGGTGGGAATGTGTGGGTGAAAAGGTATGGATGACAATCTGTACCATCTGTATCCGTCAGTGTTCATGCTCTGCTACACGTATTCTGGATAGAAGGTATGGAGGAGGGGAATACATTTGGTGGGTTGAAGAGTGACAGCTGGGCTGGAGAATAAGACTACAAGCCAGGTGGTCAAGCCTCCACTAAATGAAAGGGACCTGAGAAGCTACAAGTAGAACTGAGACTGGGAAAGAAATTGACATATCCTTTTAAACCTTCTGTCAAGTTAGCAATCTCCTCCCTGGAGTCCTGCCAAGTCCTCATCAACCTTCTGTTGCACCAGTGAAAGGTCTAGGTATGAGAAATGTGCTTTCCACAGTACTAAGATCTCTCTAGGGATATCGCCCTCTTCTCCACAAGGCAACCTTGCAGATGTCTGCAATGGCATCGAACTCCTGGAGGGGTGGGCTGGCAGGGGCAGGAAAGTTGTCTTGCAGATCTCCTGAGTGCACAGTATTCCTGGTGTTCCTCGGGCTCCTCACAGGTCCATGTGGATATTTTCTCCAGACACGGGCACCACATTTTACCAGGGTAACTTGGGAGCAGCTGCAAAGGATCAGGGACATCCATCTACAGCCAGCCCTCCCTGCTATGGGGCTCACGAGAACTTTTGTGCTCCCATCAGACTGTAGGAAGGTACTGGATACCATCACTTGAAATCTTTGGGCCATGGGTCTGTGTTGCTGTGAGAAAACCAAAACAGAGAAGAGGGTCCCTTCAGTGAGGAAGGCAGCTTTTCTTATTTTAGTGATAAGTCCTCAGTCACTCTACATTATTCAGAAAATTTGGGGCCATTCCCGGGCTACAGTCTAACTGATTTCTGGAGCATGGAAAATGAGCCCTTCCTTCGTCCCATTAACTAAAAAGACATACACCCATTCGTTGTAGTGTGAAGCTGGCTTTGCAATGTCTTTGTAGTTTCATCTATGTTTAACCCCTCTATAGATCCCTTAGAACAAGGCACTTGATGCTGTAACAAAAATAAAGAATAAGATGTGGGGACTGTGCACTTTCATAAAAGAATATGAGGATCCTCCAGGAAGCAACACATTAAAAGCTTCCAGAAAGGATCCTTGGCAGAAGGGTACCCTCGATCCCTCTCCTCCTCCAGTTGCATCTGACACTTGAGAGAAAGCAACCAGAACTACAGGCAAATAGTATATACCAAAGGGGATAAAACAACAACAACAACAACAACAACAAAACAAAAAAAGGATTCCATTGGTTGTTTCTCTCAAGTGGTTGTAACTCCCCAGCAGATTCCTCAGGGTATGCAACTCACAATATGACATCTGAGATCTCACTCACACCTAGGAAGACTGGCCTGTGTACCAACCCTTCCTCCAGGAGACAATGTTTGTCCCTGCTAAGCCCTGTGCCTCTTGAAAGGGAGGCAGGCCCAGGAATATATTTAGGGTGGATGTGACTCCCAAGACATTTGGTTTACCTAGGAATGATGGGCCCAGGCTTGTCTGCCCTACTGAACTACCAGACTGGTCTGTCTTTACTCCTGTCTCCTCAAAGGGCATAAAAAGGAAGCATTCTCACTAATTAATTCCGCTTTCAAGTCTATATTCTTCTGAAGGAAATTCATCATCACAGTTACTGGAAAACCTCAGGAGGCATCTCTGCTGGCTGCCACCTTTTCTCAGAACCCTGAATCCCAAATACCCTTGAGGTGCTCTCTTACCCCAAGGGTCCTCACCTCTTCTATAATTTGGCCCCTAGAAGTTGCCACCTTCCAGTGAGTCTTTTTTTTCTCAACTGTAATGGTGGCGATGATATACTGGTGTTCACTGTTCTTTCGTTGGCTCAAGAACATCTTGCTGTTCCACAAGGTGTGACCTTCCTTCTTCTTCCTCCTTCTTGGGAGAGGAGTGGGTAAAAGTGAAAATGGTTCTCTGCTCCTATGGGTGGTGTGGTGATAGTGGTGAGGGTGGGGGTGGGTGTAAATAAACAACAGTGGGTATTAGGGCTGTTTAGAGAAGATGAAGCCCCCTCAGTAGAGTATGGCCTACTCTACTTCCTCTCTTTTAGGGGCTGAAAAGTAGTCTGTTTATTTGCGTGAAGATTTCATGCCAAAATGCTTTCCTTTCTGGCATTGGTACATTATCTTCCTGACTTTATTCCTCTTCCTCCTCTTCTTCTCTATCCTGCTCTTCTTGCTCTTCAGCCAAGTCAAGGTAAGATGGAAAGTACGGCAGCTAAAGCCCTCACTGATCCCATGCTGCACGTGCTGCTGGAGGACCTCTAAGGTGGGGAAGACCCGGCAGCAGCCCATGCACCTGACACCACTATCCTGGGACACCAGCCATTCGGGCGTCTTGGCCCTGGAACACTCATCTACAGCTGGAGGTTCTGCTGGACTCTCAACCTCCTCCTGTTCCTCTTGGTCTTTGTTGTTCCAGCTGGACTCACTGTCAGTCAGGAGTTCCTTCGTACCCACATAAGAGAGGGTGGCTTCTGTAGGGCTCTTTTCAATAAAGGTCATTTTTTGTATTCTTGTCTTCTTTGAGGGAGGCTCCAGTCCTTCCTCTGTGTCACATAAGGCAGCCACTCCCCTTTTCATCTGGACACGCATATAGTAAATTGTCATGAGCCTTTCCTCTTTCATGTCTTCTGAGGTAAAAGAGGACTTAGTATCACTGACAAAATGGAATGGGAAGGAGACATGTGGAAAGGGGGAGGAAGTCTCCAACTGGTATCCAAGACAAGAAACATCTTGATGTAATTGATGGATTCCTAGGAAAGAAAATTCCAAACATAAAACAAGTAGAATAAGTATGTGATGTCTGGAGGACTTAATATGGCCAGGAGAATATTCCTATGCGGAAATGTGAAGCAGAAGCATATGTACATGTTACACTGCAGAATTCTGGGAGTGGTATGTTTTACTTGAGGTGCACCTGGTATAACTGGAGAAATGAGGGTGTGGTGTGTCTAGCGGAGTTGTATGTGTGTCTGAGGACATCTCTGGTGAGTGTTTTCGATACTGGTAAAAGGCGACGGCGGATGAATGTGCGCATGTGCGTTAAATGTGAACAAGTGCAGGAGCGCTGCCTATTCTTGCTGTGAGTCGATATGACATTGAGTGTTAGCAGAAGTGACCTGAGCTCTCAGAATGTGTGGCTCCATGAGGGGCCGAAGTCTTTGTGGGTCAAGTGGCATATAGATTAGAAAGGCAGTATATGAAAGTGCATTCCCTCCAGGGTCTATGAATTTTCTGCAGTTTGGCTTAGCATGAGGGAGTTGAAACAAGTTATCTGTGTGAGGCAACATAAATTGCTTACGGGATTAGTGTGTAAGTGGGTGAGTCAGAATGAAGGTACCGGGGCATACCTACACCATGTTACTAGAACACAGGAAGGTTAATGAGGAATGAAGGCAGGTAAGTTTGGTAGAAAAAGTAAAAGGAAGGAGAAATGGCACCATACCTGGTAGGAAGGAATACAGATGAGTGTGCGTGAGCATATGAATTCATGCTCCTCTGAGGGGGAAGGTTCCGATGAACTGCCCACACCGGCACTGTGCTCTACATGACCCATCCCAGTGTTCATATGAGGAGCTGTGTCTTATCTTTGAAGGGACACTGACTCTCTCTGTTCCTCTGCAGAGGCTTCAGCCCAATGCCTCCGCCCTGAAACCCTTTTCTGCTTTTGAGGGGAGACTAAATAAGTAGGGCTTGGGCCAAGCAGCTCAGTTTTACCTCCTCTCCATACTCAGACCCCACCTGTTTGTTTTTCTTACCACACTCATCAACAGGAACGAGCTTGCGTACAGAGGAAACACAGGAAGAGTATTCTGAGACAGAGGACTTTTCTTCTGCTGCCTGATTGCAGGCAGGGACCACTACACATGACTCAGCAGGAGGGACATCCTCTTCACCTTTCGTGACTTCTGGAGAATGGAATAAACACGAAGAAACACACAAAAAACCCAAAACATTGAGGTGGCATTTTGTGGAGTCATAAAAACAAACAAAACCAAACAAAACATTGAGATGTGGCATTTTCCAGAGTTTGTCAATTCAAAAGACACACATTGAGTGGACATTAGAAGCCACACATCATTACCAAACGTGAGACTTGCTCTCATTAAAATGAAGGTGACTTTCTCATTTGAAACCCAAAAACTCTAAGGTGCGTTGGCCTTTGAAAACTTCACTTACTCTAAGATATAAGTAAATAATAATTATTAAAATTGTGTTTATGGTGGACGCCCATGATATTTAGTACCTCGTATGTGATATTTCTGGAGATGTGTAGAGAATACTGAACACTTAGAAAGAACTATTCCTGGAAAACAGTATGCAGTCACTTAAGTTGGATATTAATAGCTTGATTTTCCTCATGGGAAATTGTGTAATTAGGGAATGTGGGGTACAAGTTGTATGAAGACCTCTGCATCTACATCTACTTACATATGGATATATATCTATCTACACACACATATAGTGAGGATAGATAGATGATGGATGGATGGATGGAGAGAGAGAGAGACAGAGAGAGGGAGGAAGGGAGACAGAGAGAAACATAGATACAAAGATATGTATATATACAGATAAAATCGATTTTCAAGATTCCCTCGGAACTCTGGTGCTGGAGATGGTCAAATTAAGACTTCACAGACTCCTCTTCTGGAAATGTATTTCTACATTTCTCTTAGATTTTTAATCTTCCCATTCAGATCCATTAAGGGCTTCTTCCAAAGAAGACAGGGATGCTGAAATGGTATATTCTGCCTAACAATTATAAACAGAGACCCTGGGCAGTCCTTGAGAGAAGAGGTCATCTATGGACATTGCTGAGCAAAGGAGCTCAATTCTAATTTTTGACTAACACGCTGCCTCACCACCATGCCTGAATCCCCCTCAGCCCCTCCTCTCCCCCATCACATACCACTGGGAATGGGCCTGTCTGGAGAAGGGACACCGAAGATCTGTTCTGAGCCTGAAACCTTTGCCATCTGGTTGTGGAACTGGACCAACCTAGAGGGTCCAGAATGTGAAGAGTCTTCTTCACCTGATTTTAAGACCTCTGGGGAAGAGAAGGAAAATCAGATATTTTTTTTGCTTCCACTAAACATTCAAGAAATACCACATAGAATCACACACATGGCACTTATCTTCATGAAGATTATAGTCTAGTTTCTGTTCAAAGTCCTAAAATCAAGGTATATAAAAATATTTGTTGGAATGAAGTATCTGATGAACTATGAGTGCCCTATGTTGTTTTCTGGAGTGTATCCAAGCTCAAATTCTTTCCAGGTACATGATAAGGTAAAGGTCTCAGTTTGACAGTTGTGGTTTATGATATATAAGTCCTGCTGTTTCATGGTAGGTTTAGAATTTACAGGAAAGAATTGACTGACTTCCACTGCTGGTCCTTATCCTCCCCTTCCAGGTTATCTACTCTTGTGGAACCTCACATGAGGGCCCTGCTGAACAGGTATGCAATGCAGGACCTGGAGACTCCAGTAGGAACCCCAAGGTGGACTTCAGACCACACCTCTCAACAATGGACACAGCTCCCCTGTCAACAGCTACTGACTGCTAAATGGTTCAGCCCTCATTTGGCCCTGTCACCGGTGTCACTTTTCTCACATGCCCCACACATTGTTCTGATCAATTTTTGCTCCTATACTTACCAAACTCATACCCTACTTTTAAATCTTCCCAATCTACAGGTAAATTCTATGTTGTTGGTTATTTTCCTACTAAAATATGCATATTTCTTGGATCACCTCTATCTCTACCATGACTTTAAACACATCATGGATATCGCCAGTTTGCTTTCCTTCCTCCTACATTTCCATGGACTTTCAGTAATAGGTGAATTTTTGTTCCTAATAAAGTAACTCAGGATTAAGTCTCTTATGTTTAAAAACTTCAGTTAAGCCTGGACCCCAATTTTTACTTCACAAAATACGTCTATTTTGTCTCTTGGATGACTGGTAGGTCATGTTGGTGTAAGGATGAGACAAGTCAGTGGAGGTGGTATATCTTTCAGAGAGTTCGTATGTGTACCAGGTTTGATGAGTACAGTCTGATATGTGCATGTGTCTGTCAGGTTTCTTCAATAATTTTATGTAGACAGTGTAGGGGTAACACAGACATTGAATGTGAAGGTGGCGTTGAGTATGATGTGTTGGGTGATATGCAGCATAATTCTGTATAGGTACAGCCAGTACATCTTCCCTGTATCATGAGTGATCTGTGTGTCATATACTATTGAAGTTCAAGTAGTTACATAATATCTGTTGGTTTATGACAGACTATATGAACCTGGGTGATTCTGTGAGATCTGGTGACACTGAGAAAGTGTTGGAAGACTAACCATGTGAAGGATACATGGGAGACCTCATATGAGCTCCCAGATTGTGGAATTGCATGAGGAACCCAAGGGACTAGGAACAGAAAAGTTTTAGAAGATGGTATATGATTGTGTTGGCTTCATGCATTACTGTGCAATACGAAGTTCTACAAGAGTGAGATTATCTGTGTGAGTTAGAGATTACAGTATCTAAGGAATGAGGTTAGAGAAAGCAAACGTGAAGAATACAAATGCTGCAAAATGAACATTTGTATCCTCCTTACTATGTGAGGATCTGAGCTTATGAGAGTGTCTGGGAGTGTAAACAATTGGGAGCAGAGAATGGGGAATGAAAGGAAGAGTGTTAATACATGTAAATGTGAGGGCACACGGTGATGAGTCTAGTTGTGGGTGTGATGGAATAAAGATTCCTGTGTGTTTACGGGGGTAGGAGGTTGTTAGAGATAAAATTTAAGGATTCTTTTCAAATCTCTGTCCCATCTTCACCCGTTAGAGGACATATGCTAAGGAGTTTACTCCTCTCAAAGAAAAAAAGGAAAATCTAGTGGTTCCTCCTTAGATACTCTCTCTGGTCCTTGCTGGCCCATTTCACACTGGTTGTCAGAACTCTGCCCACATTATGACCAACCGAGTTCATCTTCCCAGGTTCAGACTGAGTTTATCTTGCCATTTCTCAGAGATGTCTGACATTCCTTAGCCTCCATCTTTGCAAACACGGTTCTGTTTTGATATCCTTGCACTTTGGGCTATTTGTCCTTTTTGAGATTTCCCTCGAATCTCTCAGTTTTATTTTATATGGCTGCAAATGAGTATCCCCCAAGGGGGAAGACACCTCGCATTCTCACTGTAGTCCAGACATAGACTTGGATCAGCTGATACCAGTTTGTAGACAGCAAACGCCGTGCTTACTTTCTCTGCCACTCCCTACCTCCAGTCCAGACATCTCTACTTACGAGTATTCTTATTGTCAGAGACAGAAAATGAACAGTTTGAGAAAATGACATTGTTTTCTTTGTGCCTGGGAATAGGACCAATCAGTGCAGTTTCCTTTTGCTTGTTTAAGATTTCTGTTAAAGTGCATCCAAATTAAAGAGATATATCCAATCATTCATACACTCAGTTCATTTGGGTTTCTAACTCAGACATACGTGTGCCACGTATGGAGAATACTGCATGGAGAATAGAGTCTTTTTTCTGGCCAAAGCTCCAGGATATAAGTACTCAAAAATTTTTTTAAAAATGTTCCCAACTGTTGATGGTCAGGTAGATATATGTATATTGTCTTCATGGAGACCCCTACAGTGTGTCCGGGAACTGTGCTATGACAGAGTGTAGTCAATATATTTAAATATTTGTTTACTTGACTCTACATCTGCCATTGCGTGTAACACATTTTCATTTTCGTTGTTAACCTATTCACATGTCTTTGCGTGTAACACATTTTCATTTTAGTGGTTACAGGCTGAATAATACCTTAGCCAAAGATGCCCATAACCTATCCCCAGAACCTGTAATGTTACCTTATAAGGCCCAAGGGACTTGACAAATGTTATTAAATTAAGGACCTTGAAGTAGAAAGATTATTTTGGATTAGATGGGTGGATCTATATGACATATTTTAGACTTCTGACCTCTATAATAAGAGGATAAAGTGTTGTTGTCTTTAATCCACTAGATTTGTCATAATGTTATAGCATTTGATAGCTGATAACAAATATATTACCTTAAACTAAGCACTGCCATATTCACTGGGAGCTTTCAAAATGGGCAGGCTCTATTTACCCAATTTCCTTTCTTTTCTGAGGGCGAGTTACTTATGTGAGTCAATGGTGCTGCCCACTCTGTGCAAAATATGCAGCTTCGAATACTTGAACTCCCAGTCATGTTACATGTGACTATCATCTAATACTTCAGGTATACACGTTTTGTTGACCATCTCTGAATTCATGATTACCAGTCTGGGTGTATTGATCATCAAGCCTATTTACATTCAATCACAGACTTACCAACTCCTCAGCTCACCTTTTGTTCCTGTGTTCCATTCCGTCTTTCTGAATAGATTCTGTGCTTGTAACTTTTTTATATTTTATTTTTTACACTTTTTACCTGAAGAATGTCTTTATTTCATCCTTATTCTTTATGATATGACTGTTCTTTTCCTTCAGCACATAGTTTTACACTGTCTTCCAGTGTTGACAATCGCTGCTGAGATGTACACTGCCTGACAAATCACCATTCTTTTGAAGTATTGTGTGCTTCTCTCTAGTTGCTTTAAGGTCTTTGTTATGGAGGTTGTGAATGTTTGTTTTAGTATACTCAGGTTTGGATTTATTTTTGCCTTTCCTGTGATAAGCTTCCTAATAATGTTTCCTGATTCTAAGGATTTGTATCTTCCATCATTTCTGAAAAAAATCTTGACCATTATCTCTTTATGTTGTCTTACTTTCTTCATATTACTCTTCATGAACCTTGGTTTGATATGTCATACTATCACATTTTGTCCTCATTTATTGTAATCTCTCTCTCACACTTCCCATCTATTTATCTCTCTGATTTCTAGTTGTAGGTAATTCCTTGGCTATATCCTCTGGGTCACAAATTTTCTTTTCATTTGTGTCAAATGTGATGTTTAATTCATCCCACATTTTTTATAATTTCTAAAATGTTATTTCTCATTTCTAAAACTACCACTTTTTTAAAAAAACTTCTTTCTTGGTAGTGTTTTCAGTTTTTACATCTTTAATAGTTTTAAACATTATTTACCACCCCTAAAGCACTATTAAATTAAGTGAACTTTGAAGCTAAAACTTGGTGTTCACGGTGTTTGCAGAATCTACCTTGAAGGTATATATTTTGTAGTTTTCGATTGTGAGCTCAAGTTCAGCAATTCATTACCTATAGGACTCTTTAACATAGATAACTAATGATGCAGGGCTCTTTTATATTTTCTCTGGTCATGTATTACTAGAGTGCTACAAGCTATGGTTTAATTTTATATTAATTCTTAACTTGTAGGCTTAATGGATACCACAGTAATTGTGGATACTGTGTCTTTGATTCTACTTCTTCCCTCAATAAATGATGTTTGTCTCAAAATGAATGCACAGAGTACCTTCCTACCCCCTATGAGTAAAAAGTGTTTATATATAATGAATTCCTATTGAGGTTAAGAAACAGAGACCTAGACTCCCAAATAAGAGAGGAGGAGAATATGATAACTGGACCCAATGTGTACCTTTCCCCGAGTGGCTGAGCAGAGATGCTGAGCTGGACGTCTACAGGTCTGTTCAGACTCCCACTGCCCTGATCTGCCTACACTTTAAATGCCCTTTCTTTCTCCTTACCAACATAAGGGTGACGGTGAAAGGAGGAGTTATAGGAGAAGTATTTCAATGCAGAGTGTCCATCTTTTGCCTCAGAGACCAGAGTACTGTCTTCCAAAGAGTACTCAGGTGGTGGATCATACTTGTGTGACTTTGGGATTCCTAGAAAATGAAATCAAAGTCATAAAAATAGTTGGTTCCATTCTGTTCCCCTCCTACTGTCTTCTCCCTAACCTACTCTCCCCACTGCCAGCACCCTCCTGGGGAAATACTTATTTTGTCCTGAACAGTACTTCAGCATTCCATTCTTCTATCTGGATCTTGCTACTATGGCTCCTCATATCCATTCACCCTGGTTAGGATTTTTGGTACCATTTGCTTTCCTTTACATTTGATACTCTTTGACCCTCCACATTCAATATCCTAGAGATTTATAACCTCAAATGAAACAATTGATGCATTTTTATTTTTGAAGAACATATTTTTTATTATTATACCAGTGTCTCTGTTTCCAAGTTAACCAAGCTCACTGATCACTAATAGTTTAAGATTATGATCGTTCCTCTGGGGCGCCTTGGTGGCTCAGTCAGTTATGCATCCAACTTCGGCTTAGGTCATGATCTCACAGTTTGTGAGTTCGAGCCCTGCATCAGGTTCTGTGCTAACAGCTCAGAGCCTAGAGCCTACTTCTAATTCTGTGTTTCCCTCTCTCTCTGCCTCTCCCTGACTTGTGCTCTGTCTCTCTAAAATAAACAAACATTAAAAAAAAAAAAAAAAACGATGATCATCCCTTATGGATGTGTCTGCTATGTGTATAATGCACATGTTGTAGCAAACTGTTGTGATGGATGCAATGTGATTTGTGTGTATAAGCTCCTAACATGTTCCTTAAGACAGGACTGATGCTTAGTATATGATTGATTTGGTGTTTGTGAATCTGAATACGGGGTAAATTTTGCGTGAGTGAGAACAGTAGATATGCTTCGTGTCTGTTTCAGTTCAGCTAATATCTATGTGTGTAGATTGCATGTCCCATGATTACATGTTTGAGTGTGTATATGCTGTTATGATTCAGATGTATAAGGTAATGATTAGGAATAGTCTCTTTAAGACTCACCGCATTAGTTGATTTGTGAAATCTAAAGAAATAATGAAAGAACATTAGAAGGTGTAAAAATCAAAATTGTAAGAGAAAGAATATATGAGGCTTTGAGACTATGTGAAGATCCAAATTAAATGGGGGTATAGAGGAGGATGCAGAAGGTTAAGTGTACAGTGACATGTGACTGCATAAGAAAATAAAGGCATAAAAGACTCATGTCTAAGAGATTAAGATAAAATCTGAAAACTACCACCTAACAATTTAACTCAAGCATTCTCCAAACAGAAATATGTCAGATAGCAAAATGCATGTAATAGAATATTCAAACATCACTTTTTAGAATAGCCCCATATTAAAAACAACCCAAATACTCAGAAAAATATAATCAATAAATTATTTATATTCATAAAATATGTGTTTGTGTGTGTATATATATATATGTGTGTACATATATATATATATGTGTGTGTATGTATCTGACACACAGAACATAAATTTCACAGATATGATGAGTTAAAGGAATCAGACACAAACTATAAATTGTGTACTACTATTTAAATGAAATTGAAAAAAAATAAATGAAATAAAAAAAAAACAGGGATAACTAATCTAGGGTTCTAGAAGTCAGAGAAATTACCACTGTTTGTATGGTAGGGACAAAAATATGGCATAGAGAATTTAGACACATATGGAAGATTATAAAGAAATCAATGATGGGAATAAGGAGTGCAAAAAGTGTATATGGTGATAAGTGTGAGAACACTGGCTATAAAAATACATGAAAGGGACGGGTCTTAGACTGGATGTCTCTAAAGTCTACCTCAAGTCCAGATCTCAAGGATCCTACCTCTTTTGGTCCATTTCAAGCTTTGAGTAATTTCACACCTTCCTGATAACATATATGCTTTGCTGGCTCATACTGACATTCTCTTCCACGTTTCTCTAGTAAAATTCTCATACCCAACACTCTCCCACCATTTCCTCAAATAAAACACCACTCTCCACTGATCTTTTGGGGCTTATTCTAATCCTCTTAAGTATTTTTCTCTTCCAACTGATGGCTTCCACAGTTGATCATGGAAGAAGATGAAGACACATTGTGAGTCTGTTTCTGTACTAGGGAGCCTTGTATCAACTAATGGGCAGAATCACCCAGTTTATCTCTGGCCTCAGCCTAGATCCCAATTTATTCAATACACTCTCCTTACCAGCACCAGCAAACATGTTTTCTGAAGAGATGCAGGAGAAGTAATCTGAAGAGGAAGAATCTCCCCTTGCTATCTGGTCTTGAGTTGGGGTCATTCCCTTGTGTCCATGATGCAGAACTTTTAAATTCATATATGCTGAGAAATTACATGAAAATAATAGAGATGTAGTCCATGTTTGCTGTTTGTACATTTATCCATCCATTAAACAAACAAGAAGAGTCGACCATGTGACATGTTTTGTGAACAAACATGGACTCCATTTTCATGGATAGCAAAATATAGCTCATTTATTGTATTTATATCATGATTGGTTGGGTTTATATAAGGGCACTCTTTGTAAATGGAGCAGAGACTGTAAGCTGTCTCCTTTCGACCTGGACATACTACTAAATTATATTTGTCAACTTCTCTTGTGGTAGTTCTGACCACGTAATTATGTTTTTCACAATAGAAATGAGTGGAAATGGCATGTGCCACTTCCAACCAGAATCATAAAGACCTCCTCTGTGTCTCTCTGAGCTCTTTCCTTTTCTAACTGATGAGCATGTTGATAACCCAGGGTCTATTGGAAAACTGCATGTTAATGATAGCAAAGTTTCCATCAGCCCAGGAGGCTTGACCCACTCCTCCTCATATACCCTGAATTATTAAATAAGTAAGAAATAGATGCGTTTGTGTATGAGTTACAAAGGCCAAAGTAGAGATGTAACGTGTTCTTGAGGGGCAAATAAATGGACCTAGTACATAGTACATAGTACATACTAAGCATATGTGATATTAATATCTACATTTTCCTGGCTTATTTACATTCTACATGTGTGTATATGTGAACACATGGTTGTGAGTGCATATTTTAACAGCTTTCATAGTTTACACTTAATAACATCTCTCAACATGCACTCATTTTATTGTAGGTAGACATGACTCACTTTCTAGCCCTCTCTCCCCAGAAACCCCAAACATTGTTGGAAGTGCCAAGTTCTCTTCAGGAGTAACAACTGCCACTTGGAACTTTGGGGTTGGCTCTCAACTGTCCCCCACCCCCACTCCCTTGAACAATGGTTTTTCCTTATAGAAGTTACTTGTTTACTGTTAATCTCCATGGTAACCAGAATTATTTCAGTTTCCCTTTTTTTTTTTTTTTTTTTCAGGAGAAAACCACAAACTTTCTCCTCAGTTCAACCATTACGGCTAAACAGTGGTATGTATGTGTATTCTGCCTTTTTCTTGCATTTCACATAGGAGCCCCACATTTACATTTTCATAGTCTGAAGGAAAACAATTCTTTTTTGCTTCTGAATAAATAAATTATGACTTTAAATTCTCATCCCTCTACAACCAGTTTTAAATGTTTTAATTTTTTTCTCACTTTTATGAGCCACATTTTCTTTTTCATTAACAGAAGAAAGGACGATTAGAAGACTCATAATAACATCATATACTTACCCAATGCCCTTAGGCAAAAATCAAATAAAGGAAAATACGATTTTTTAAGTAACACTGTACTACTCAACCACCACGCCTGTGACACAGTGAGTGACATGGTATACACAGTACAGATCTTAAGCTGCAGAGACAAGGACTTGGCTATTTGAACTTTCTCTTTACTCTCAGATGACCTGTGGTCTCAGAAAAACCAGCATATACACATCCCTCTCCTACCCATCCCTCCTCCTCTCCCTTGCCATAGCTAGGGATACTCTCTCCCTATTTTTTTAAGTTTATTTATTTTGAGAGAAAGGGAGAGGGAGAGAATCCCAAGAAGCCTCAGCACTGAGCTCAATGTGGGGCTTTAACTCATGAACTGTGAGATCATGACATGAGCCAAAATCAAGAGTTGGACACTTAACTGACTGAGCCACCCAGGTACCCTTCTCCTTTTTTTTTTTTTTTTTTTTTTAAGAGGCAATTCCATGGTATCCTATGCTCAGAGAAGATGCTTAACACATACCTCTTGACTTCTTGGAAGTTTCGGGAAAGTATGTACTTTCCAGATGTTTCCTTTTTTGTTTCTGCTTCATGGTTCACCTCTTCAGAGTGACTCAAATCAATACCTTTCTCCCTGAAACTCTGCTCTCAGAGAGTCAGTGGAAAATAACAGAGAATCAAATCAGTACATTCAAGAACAACAACTCACTTGAGAAGTTACCTCTCACTAAATCACTGTCTTGACCAGTGCTCAGAACACCATCAGGACTATTATGATGCAAGTCAGCATCAGAATTCTGTGACCTATGCGTTACATCAGTGCACCCCAGGGACACAGCTGGTACTCACAGGACAGAAGGAGTGCCATGACCCACTGACTAGAGCAATTGCTTTCCCCCCAGTGGAAACCCCACTAGTGACTTGAATTTGTGAACTTTGCACATGATATCAAAACTACACATGACTTGGATCAAACAAAGAACATTCTTTTATGTATCTACAGTAACCGCATTACTAAATCTCCCGATGTAGACGATATTAAAATCGTGCCTGAGAGAACTAGGTCTGAATGGTAGAAAAGAGTTGACATTAGATCTTATTAGCAGTACTATTTAACTTATGTGAAATGGTTATATGTAAGGTATATGTTGGTATATACATATGCAGTTGAGGACATCTCATAATCCTATACAACCCTAAAATATATTGACATTCCCCACTCCCGGGAATAGTCTTATGTATTTTGACAACAAGCCGTTGTCTCTTTTGCTACTCTTTTTTCTAATTATTTCCCAAGAGATTTGGGGAAAGTTAAGCCCTTGGATTACATTTACATTCCCTGGACCACATAATGAAGCTTGTTCTCAAGCATGAAGGTCTCATTCTACAGGCTACTGTTCCAGGCCCCAGTCTGTGTCCTCTGGAAGGAGCGGGGCTCTGTATAGGGTTTGAACTCTGTGGTTAGCTCCATCCTATCTCCCATCTACCACTGCATACACCCCCTCCCTTAGGGGCAATCTGTATTTACTTCCACCTCAGCAGCTGGACTAAAACCAGGCCATAATCTATGGCCTCCTTCTGTCTTCTTTGGTCCCAGTAGGCACTGCCTCTGCACATTCCCCTCACTCACCAGGGGCTCAGCCTCTTACAGCCACTGAATGGCAGGCACATTTATCAAGAAATGTTCAGCCTTGTTAGCAAAACAAAAATTAGATACTATTTTACATGTATCATATTGGTAAAAAAATAGTAAAAAAAATTGGTAAAAAAATGATTATAAAGATATGGGTAAAAAAAGGAATCCTCATGATCTAAAATGACTTATGTAGCCATGGTGAAGAACAATTAGTCAATATTTTGTAAAATTAAATAAGCATTTACTCCACAAGCCTACAATTTCATTCCATAAAGAGGTCATTACAAGAGGGATACTCATGGCACTATTTATACCAGCAGGGAGCGCTAATTTTTGTTTAGTTTCCAACTCAAGAAGAAAGGGCAAGCAAAGTATGATAGGTACATGTGAGAGAATTAATTTCCAAGGGTATAAGTCATGCCCCTTAAAATATATGACTACAGGGAAGAATGTGATCAGAGATAAAAAGAAAACATAACGCAATCAAATTATCACAAGTAGTTCCTTAACCAGACTAGTTACTAAGCAGAATTATGAACTCAACAGTCAATACTTTTTGGAAGAAAAAAAAAGAGTAATTTCACCCAAAAGTAAATGTCTCAGATTATGTCTAGATCGAAGAGAAAGAATTGCTCTGAAGATTCTTTACTGTATTAGTTTCCTTTTGCTGCTACAGCAAATTACCACAAACCTGGTGGCTTAAAATACAAATGTATTATCTTACAGTTCCGGAGGACAGATGTTCAATATGGGCCTTACATCCTGAAATCAAGGTTTTCGGTTCTGTCTGGAGGCTCCAGGGGAGAATCTGCTCTCTTTTCTCCTCTGGGCTTTAGAAGTTGCCTGAATTCTTTGGATCTTGCTCCCTCCCTTCATCTTCAAAACACACCACTTCAGGGGTACCTGGGTGGCTCAGTCAGTTAAGCATCTGACTTCCGCTCAGGTCATGATCTCCTGGTCTGTGATTTCAAGCCCCACATAGGGATCTGTGCTGACAGCTCAGAGCTTGGAGCCTGCTTCGGATTCTGTCTTCCTCTCTCTCTGCTCCTCCCCTGCTTGTGCTCTGTCTCTCTCTCTCCCTCTGAAAAATAAATAATTACTTAAAAAGAAAATATAGCACTTCAGTATGTTTCCACTGTCTCATTTCTGTTCTATCACTCTCCCACTTCCCTCTACTAATCATTCTTGTGATTACATGAGTCCCACACAGGTTATCCAGAATACCTTCCCATTTCAAAACCTTTAATTTAATCCCTTCTACAAAGGCTCTTTTGACACTTGGAGTAACCTATTCAGAGGTTCTAGGGATGGGTGGTGGGAGGGGTTTGACATTTTCTTCCAGGGGCAGGGAGAATGAATATTTCAGCTATCAGAGAAAGACAAAAACAAAGCATGTGAGAGTAAATTCACCTAAAGTAAAATATAGTGAGGTAAGAATACAAACCCTAAATGAAACAAGAGCAATAGGGGGAAAAAAAGACACACCAACAGTGGATATCTATTGAGTAAAACAAAGCAGGACAAAATATAGGAACAACCCCAAGTGGGACATTAAACATAACCCAAGGAACAGAAGAAGAATTACACGAGATTTCTCCATGCTGTAGAATTTAAACAACTAGATTTAATAAAACAAGAGCTCTAAGACAAGATGTCATGTCAATGCAAAGATATAAAAATGGAGAGTTCAGAGCTGAGGAAAAAACAAAGACTCTAAACAAGGTCAAAACAGGGTAAGTAAACAAAGGAGAACCAGAAAGAAATAAGGTTTTAAATTGAAAAACTGGCATCTTGACTTAAGTGTAAAGGGAAGAGAGAAATAGGTAATTAACTAGAAGACAATGGATATAAAAAGGCTAAATGATGATACATAATTATAAAGAGGTTAACAAATAAAGCAGTTATTTAAGATATAATACAGTAAAATATCCCTAGAATACAGAAAGAATGGAACCACAAAGGAAGAGTATACATTTTTTCCAAAAAAAAAAAAAAAAAATTGAGAGCCTTACAGGAATTTATAACCCCCAGTTATATACATATACATATACATATACATATATATACATATATATACATATACATATGTATATATATGTATATACACATACATACATACATACACACACACACACACAAATGTATAAAAGACATATAATCTTAAAGGATAAAAGGAACAAGCAAAATTCTTCAGGTATTCTAAGAGAAGGAGCAAGTCACTTGAGAGGGGTAAACAGGAAGCTGGCTTCCCCATTCCATAGAGTGACACCTATTGCTTGAAAATAGAAGAGTATCCCCAGATACTGAAAGAAAGAAGGTGTGAAACTGTGATAGTATTTGTAGCCAAGTTGTTTTGAAGTGTAAGAGCAACTGGCAGACATGGTCAAAAGTGTATCTTTTTTTTTTTTTTTTTTCAGAAAGATGTGTGCTGTTAAGAGCCATGCCTGGAAAAGTCAGCTCTGTGATAGAGCCAACTCCAATGCCGTGAGAAAAGGACAAATGGAATACTCCATGCCAAAACACAGGAGAATTTTGACAGTAAACAACTGAGGGTGGGGACAGGAATGGGGTGAGAACTATATGAAAATAATAGTTTTACTATACTATTCCTTCTGAATAAAGTTTGGGTTTCAGGGCTGTCAAGGGCCTGCCCCTGACTTCCTGTCACCCGGTGGTGTCTTACCATGTGCTCCCAGACTGGCCAAATTTCGATGGTACCTCTGCACGATTGTGTCTAATCTCTGTGCTTGTGCCCAAACTCTTCTCACTCTTGAAAACTCATACAACATCTGGGGCTTCACTGTTACTGTAGTTAGTACAGTATATGGTTGCTTGGTCAACTTTAAGTCTCCTAGTTGAGGAATTTCTGTGTGTACATCTCTCACATGGTAGTGAGTGTTCACTGTCTTCTTGCAAGTAAAAAAAAAAAAAAAAGCCACACGTAATTATAACATTTTAAGAGCCAATAGAATTCTCAAAAATGTATCATCCATGAGCCTTAATTGAAAAGGCATACAAAAAAAATTAATATGATGATGAAATCCAGCCAACCCAGAGATGGCATTTTAAAAGTCCCCCAAATACTATGGATATGGTATAATGGCTGGGGAAGAGCAATGAATCCATTGAAGTATAAAAATAAAATAAAGCAAGCGCAAAGATTACAGTTACAGAAGAGAATGCAGAACAGAAATAGCTACAAAATCTAAAAAACAGAGAGAGAAAAGGGGAGTACAGATGGGCTACTTTTATCTTTTAATGGCAGGATTAAATGGATACTATCTAAGAGTGAAACTTAAATTCATACCTATCTCAACATTTTTAAAGTCTTTATTCTTAGTCATAGGAGTATTTCAAATATTACTACATTTGTGTTTATGAAACATTTACAGTTCAACATTGTTAGCTTCATTCGTATTTGATTTTTGATAAGTTCAAGTATACCTAATTTAATATTTTAATAACTATAGTATAACTCGTTTTCTGCAAAATAACTTCTGTTCCTCTTTCCATCCATCCATCCATTCATTTATGCATCCATCCATCTACTGATCTACTTGTATACAGGTATAAAGGAGGGTATTCAACTAGTTTGATATCCAACAAATGTGGAAAATGGTTACATTTGAGTAATTTTGAATAATTTTAAAACATAATTTTTAAGAACTTTTGAGGTCCCATTTTAATATGTATTACTTATACTAAGCTCACCCTAAAAGTTAAAGAAAATGTAAATCTGGGGAAAAAAGTTTGCAAACTGGATAATTCCTTGAGCATTCTTTTCTCTGAATACTTCCTCTTTTCAAAATACTTTTGCTTAATAATATCATTCAAAGTTTCCAAAGTTTTAAAGGAATATAATACTCCTAAAAAACACTTTTATGTGACTGTGCTCTTATAAACACAAGACAGAATTTGTGTGATAATGGATAACAATTATAGAAGATTTCAACAAAAAATAATCAACAAAGGAACAGCAAACACATTCAGTAACATTGCTAATCTACTTAATCTGGTACATGATCCAATGAGAGTGAAATGCATATAATTATGTAACTGGCAACCCCATGATGTACCTGTCCTGAAGACAGTCTCACAGGTCAACAATGTTTGTTTGTTTGTTTGTTTACATAGGCCCTCTAACATTTAATAGTAATTCAGGCCATGGCACAAATTCTTTTAAATGGACAGCCAGAATTATACAGAGTTGGGTGAGTCAAGGCTAAATTAACTCCTACTGAACTTTAATGGGAAAATATATCCTCAAGAAATTATCCAGCAAAATGTAAACCCTATAAGAGCTGGAACTATGATCTAGCTTTTCTTTTTTATTATTTTTTTAAACATTTATTTATTTTTGAGAAACAGAGACAGAGCGCCAGCAGAAGAGGGCCAGAGAGGGAGACACAGAATCTGAAGCAGTCTCCAGGCTCTGAGCTGTCAGCACAGAGCCTGACATGGGGCTCAAACTCACAAGCTGTGAGATCACGACCTGAGCCGAAGTCAGATGCTTAACTAAGCCACCCAGGCGCCCCTGTGACCTACCTTCTTAATTGCTCTAACTCTAATATCAGGAACAGTTAGACCTTTTAGATTTATTGCAAAAAATAATAAATCTATAAATGAATAATAATGAATAAATTCAGATAATCAGAAGTGCATTGCGGTTTTCTCTGGCTTTAATTACCTGACTTAAATTAGCTGGCGAAACAATGTTTCTTCTAATAAAACGTATCTATTCCAACAGAGAATATTTTAACTTTAAAACTCATTTACATCCATAATCTCTTCTCACAAAAGAATGGATCGGACTCATAATGTATAAAGAGAAAGGTTAAGAATGCTTCAGACAGTTAAGCAATCTGCTTGGTCATAGAACTTTGTGAGTATGGAAAAAGTCTTTCTGCTAAATTAACATGAAATGAAATTAGTTTTTCCTTAAACTAGGAGAGGCTGTATTTTGTTTTGAATGCTGCTCTTAATACACTATAAGCTTACTACAGCCATTACTTAGTAGGTTAATATATCAGTGGAAATTCTGACTTAATGAACCAGCCACAGGAGTTTTAACAATGCTCATCTTTTTAACACGCCCAAAAAGCAGATTTTTGTAGAGGTCAGAGACACTGACTAGAATAGCACTTGCTTCACACCAGCTCTCAAGAGGAAGCTTAAATAATAAATGTCACACCCTACTGTTAACAAGTCTTCCTACCGATGCAAAGCTACCCAAAAAGAAGTGTGAGGGTGAGTACAAGGAAGAAAAAGAGAAAGCGAAAAGAAGGATGTGAGTTAGCCTCTTCAATTTTTATCTATTTGAACGCCTTTGCCTCTGACAACTGGTACAAGGTGGAACGAACATCAGAGGATAGAGTAAGCAAGAAGAATGTGAGAAAGGGCTGATATCCCTACCCTGCCTCCAATTTTCTCTTTTCAGTTCTGCCATTACGCCATAGTGAATGTGTAGCTTGAAGGAAATGGGATGAGTGAGGTTAATTCCTGTAATGACCTCGCTTGAGTCAGACTTATGACTGTAAGGCAGAGCAGTTTAAGAGCATAAGTTCAAGCCCCGCGTCGGGCTCTGTGCTGACAGCTTAGAGCCTGGAGCCTGCTTTGAATTCTGTGTCTCCCTCTCTCTCTCTGCCCCTTCCCTGCTCATGCTGTCTCTCAAAAATAAATAAACATTGAAAAAAAATTAAGAAAATATGGTGCCAATCTTATTGATATGAAGATTAAGTGATCAAAGTCTTTTTTTTTTTTTTAAGGTTCTATTTATTTTGAGAGACAGACAGCAAGCAGAGAAGGGGCAGAGAGAGAGGGAAACAGAATTCCAAGCAGGCTGTCAGCATAGAGCCCACTGTGGGGCTTGAACTCACAAACCCTGAGATCATGACCAAAGTCAAGAGTTGGGGGGCGCTCAACCGACTGAACCACCCAGGCGCCCCAGTGATAAAAATTTTAATATACTTCTTGGATGATTGCTAACACTCAATAAATATCCGTCAAGAGTTGACTGTATGCTGAGTGTTTTCATATAAGATGGGTATACAGAATTACAAATCTAAGTCAAAATGTCAGGTTTGGCACTGAAAATCGAGCAAATGCAAACTGAAAACATTTGAAATAGCTAATTTACTTTCAGTACTTATTCTGTTTAAATATTTTCACATCCTACTTAATTTTAATGATGCTAGTCATTTAAGTCAATTTCCCCTCTCTGTTCTCCTTTATTAGTCCAAAATGGCAATTCTCATTTGCTTTTGACAATCTGATGAAAGTACTGCTTTTCTAAAATTCTCTTGAAAATTGGCATTGTGCTTTGATGAATATGTTTCCATTATCATTTAAATGCACTTTAAAATGGGTGCTCTGACAGATTAGATGCAAAAAGTTATACGTTGTCTGGCAATGGCTGTGTTTTACTACCTGTGGTGATAAAAACATTTCTTCCTATGGTGATAAAAGGATATTTAACATTTCATTTTGTCAAATTACCTGTAGTTAAGTTCCTTTATGGGAGTTTGCATAATAGGAAAAAGTAAGGTTCTACAAGTTTTTAATAAACTAACTGAATCACCCCAGGAGAAAGTAGTTACTAACCAACAGATGGTTTGCAAACATAAATCTTTTAACAGAGGCATAAGGGCTAACTGCCTGATGCCAACATTTGAGATTTCTTGGGGGATCTATTTTATTTATTTTTTAAACTATGATTAAAAAGTACTTTAGTTTGTACAATTTATTATCTGTACATCCATAATAGAAGTGTAGCCAGGTTTTGCTAACAATAACAACTTTTAATAAAGGTGATCTATTTTTAATTGCTACAATTTCCTTATAATATTCTATTATCATTTTAAATATATCTTGACATTTATTTCCAAGCAAAAACAGAGCTGATCCAGTGAAATGCATTTCATGGTAAGCACAGATGAGAAACATAAGATAATTATAAACTCCAAATTATTTCATAGAGGAAATATTCTGCAGCATATTACAAATGAATTTAAATATATACTTGGTTTGTGAAAGCCTTATGTAAACATAACCTGAATATACTTTAAAGGGAAAAACAGAGACTAAAACAAACATTTTTATAACCAGACCAAAGACAGTCAAATATACATTTAAATAATAGACTAGTGAAAAAAAAAAAAGAGAAAGAAAAGTAATTTTAGACAGAAATGTTCACAAAGAGTTTACTAATCAATCATCACATGCACATTCTTCCCCTAACACAACAATGTTGAATGGCTATTCCTTCCACCTCTTGCTTGCTTCCCATAAACAAGGAAGGGGGAGTTATAACTGCTTTATGATCTTAAAGAAACAGATTCTTGATCTAAGGTTCATTTTGAGGAAAAAGTGGTTTGCTTTTCAGAAACAGTTGTTCACTGTCATTTTTCCTAGAGCTTCTGGATCCAGAGAAAGAATGGGAAAGCATGGATTCAAACCTCCTGACATGAAGAGTTGTTGCCATTTCTTATAACCCAATAGGTTTCAAGGGTATCTTTTTCAGGTAACACTCCTTGGGGCCTTTTTGCTCCTTAATTGAAGAAGGGTAACCACTCTCTTCTTTTATAACGAAAAATGACTTTCCCAATGAAGAAGCCATTACTACTAACATATCACCATCCTCAGACATGGAGGACTGTAAAACTTTTCTTCTTCATATAATTACTCTGCATCATTCCCTACTACCATGAGGGCTATGAGGCTGGTTTTTTTTTTAATTTCACTTAATGTTTTCATTTTGGGGTCAGCAGGTATATTCTGGAGTTCAGGAGGAACTACACTATCTTTTTCAGAAGGCTTTCATGGAGAATTTGGAATGTGCACTGATTTGGGCTCAAGTTCCATCTTGGCTTTTTTTTTTTTTTCTTTTAAATTATTTACTGGTTTCTCTGTATGATTTATTTCACTTAGCATAACACTTTCCAGTTCCATCTGGTTTCATTCTTATGTGGATCCTGAGAAATTTAACATAAGATCATGGGAGAGGGGAAGGGAAAAAAAAAAGGGAGGGAGCCAAACCATAAGAGACTCTTAAAAACTGAGAATAAACTAAGGGTTGATGAGGGGTAGGAGGGAGGGGAGAGTGGGTGATGGGCATTAAGGAGGGCACCTGTTGGGATGAGCACTTGGTGTTGTATGGAAACCAATTTGGCAATAAATTTCATATTAAATAAATAAATAAATAAATAATAAATAATTTACTGGTTTCTTTGTCAAAAGTCTGGTTTCTTTTCATTTTTTGTCACTGATAATAATTACTTCACACCATCATTTACTTGCATCATAATCATAATAATTTGCTTGGCCTTGGAATAATTTTCTTCTGAAATATTCTTGAATGACTTCAGTAACATTTTGCATTGCATCTTTTAAAGTTCTAACAGCAGCTTCTTAGCATCCTTTTCATTCTTTACAAAAGTCATTGAATCCTGTGGAAGACAAAGCAGAATTTTGATTTTTAGATGTTTAGACAGATGACACCTTGAAGAAAAAAGAATTTAGGTGACAAAGCTAACCAAAAGTTCATTTGGGGTCTTTGGGAATTCAAATTGGGGAGATACAGATTGAGGAGGAAACTGAAATGTGTTCCAAAGGGGAGGAGTAAGACAGAATTTATAAAGGCAAAAACCATATGCTTGTGTAAGTTATTCTGAAAAAATTACGACTGATATAGGTAAAGATAATTAAGGTTGATCCATATAGGCTAGGTTACTATGCTAAATGCTGGGTTGAAATACAGCAAATTAAGCCTCATTCTGAGAATTCCAACAAGATGTACTTTTGTGGTTGGCACATTCTAAAAGTTCATATTCCATCCAAGTATGGAAGAGCCTAAGACTAACCTTCCCAGTGGTCTTCTGGCTCCATTTTATGGCCTCTTGGTATTCTCGACTTCATTTCAGATGTTTCTGCAAACAATATCAAATTCACTCCTTTTATTTTTTTTCCACTCCTTTTATTTAACAGATGAATAAATAAAATTACTTTCAGTGTCAAAGTAATATTTATTGTTAAAATAGGAGAAGATTCCAAATTCTTTAATTTCTAGTGCTCTTTACACTGTATCATATTGCTTCTTAAGGATTTCTTTATATTAAGCCTAGTTATTCATGGAGTTAATCGGAAAGAGAAAGAGGAGAAGGCAGGGAGGTCAGGGAGGAAGAAGAGGATGAAGAGAAAAGGAAAGATTTAGTTTATTGCTTTCACTATATACTTGAACATGAGTTTGAATTGTACAGATTCACTCATACAGAGATCTTTTTGTAAATATAACAGTACTGTAAATGTATTTTTTCTCTTCCTTATGGTTTTCTTATTAACATTTACTTGTATCTAGCTCACTTTATTGTAAGAATACAATACAGAATATGTGTAACATATAAAATATGTGTTAATTGACTGTTCATGTCATCGGTAAGGCTTCCAGTCAATACTAGGCTATTAGTAGTTAAGTTTCTTTTGGGGGGGGGGGGAGGAGACTCAAAAGTTGTACCTGAGCTTTCCACTACAAGAGGGCTGATGCCCCTACACCTGTAATGTTTGAAAATTAAGGGTACTAGGATTTCTTGATTTTCCTCAAATATCTAATATGCTTAAAGGGTTCTAGTCCAAAGTCTATTCTGCTCTCCTTGCAAACTCTTCTGAAATTCTCAACTACCTCATTACTTCCACTGTCGTTACCTCCCATCACCCTTCAGGTAAGCCTCAAGTGTGGATCTGCAGTTCTCTCATGGTCTTGGTCACCCTTCAGATTCCACTTGAGGTGAATAAGCACCACCACAGATGTCAAAGAGCAAAACAAAACAAGATTTATAAAGTGTCAAAGAAAACATCCAAGTCCAGACATTAGTAAGGAAAACGTCATGAAGGATGACTCTTGCACTTAGAGAATGCTCTCACCATCTGCTCTCTAACAGTCTTGAAGGTCAGACAGAAAGGACATTTTCAGGGAGGAGCAAACAAAGCTATGAGGAATGAAGTGGGGGGTGGTGATGAACAGGTGACATGATCAGACAGTTGAGCAAGGAGAATGCGTGTGTGTGTGTGTGTGTGTGTGTGTGTGTGTGTGTTTTATTTTTGGTCCTAATTCTCAGGAGGGACCATAAAGAAGAGATGTTTCATGATCCAGTGCTTGGAAGAACCTCAGGAACAAGTCAGAGTTTAGAGGGGAGGAGAAAAGTCTAACTAAATTTTAGTGGTCACATGTTCAGATTGACCAGTGAGAATAAGCAGGGCAGGTAATCGTTCAATAAACAAAGAGTGGGGATTTAGAATCTTTGTGTCTAGGTTTGTCACGGGGAATCTAGGGGAACATCCCAAGAGTTATCTATGTCATACAGAGAAGGGTGGTTCTTTGCATTGAGCTGTTGCCTGGAATACAAAAAAGGAGGGAGTTTCCTTATCATTGCTATTTTCCAGGAGTACAGAGATTAGGTAAAGGTGAACACTGCCACAACAAATACCAACTTTTCTTTTACTCTCATGAAGTATTATTTTACCTCAAGATGATGTTTCACCTTTGTAGCTTCCCCGTTCTCATCAGTAGCATCACTAAGAGCTCAGTGGCTCTGTGACAAGTGCCCACTCAGAGGACTTTTAAAGTGATTGCCCTTGATCACATAGCACTCCAAATTGATGCAGGTAAGCCACCATACATGCTTGGGATAAGTGATGGACAGTTCCTCCTACTCCACCTCCTTCTTGACAATCACTGTTATGTCTAGAATAACCTCAACTTTGGAGGGATATTAGCATATCTCCAGGAGAAAATTAGACCCCAAATACTTTTCTATCGTCAAAAATCTCTCTCTACAACATACCACTCAGCATCCTCATACTGCTATTTGCAGCTTCTTTATTTCCTAAAATCCCCTTCAGTGAGCCTTCTGGAGTGCCCCATTGACACCACCTCACTATGTGTCCCCAACTCCCTCTTCGTGTGCTCCGTGTCCATCACCTTGATGACATTGCTTCTTCCACGGCCTCTCAAGTGGACACTGCTTTCTGTCCTACCCAGTGTCCCCTGAGCTGCAATAGTGCTAGAGAGAAAAATCAAAGAACTCATTTGGTGTATTTATCAGGTTGGTGTTACATTTATAAATAAAGTTAGGGATAATTGATATCTTTTTGATGTTAAATCTACATATCCCCAAATACTGAAAGCATTGTCATTTTTTCAAGTCTCCTTTTGATTTTTGGTTCCTTCAGAACAATTATAATTTTTCTCACCTAACTAACTCTAGTTAAGACTATTTAAAGGTATTTTATTTTACTTTGTCATTTTAAATGGGGTATACTCTTCAATATATTGTCTAGAGAGATGCTTTTACACGTGAAGATGATTGATTTATATGTTAATTTTATGTATAGCTTAGCCCACAATTCTTGCTTTTCTAACATATTTAACTTGGCTAATTGTATTAGTTAATACTTCAAATAAAATGTAAGTAGTAAAGATAATAGTGAACATTTTTGTATTTTTTATCATAGGAGGAGTATCTCATTTTTCTCCCTAAATTGTTGGATTTTAAGTCAAGATAAATATTTTATCATGTTAAGGAAATATTAACCAATTTTAATTTTTATTTAATCAGTTGAAAATCAAAAAGATGCTAAATTTTATGACACACTTTTTCAGCATCTATGGAGATTTATCATGTGGGATTTATCTTTGGACATAATATGGTGAATTTTACTATTATGCTTCTTAATATTGAATAACACCTATATTTTTAGAATAAATCCCACCCTGATCCTGAGGCACTGTCTTTGCTATGGCAGAGTTATTTTACCTTTTCTCTTAGTTCACATATGTGTTCCTGGGTTGTATCCATTCTGCAATTCAACTTCTCTGTGGAGTTGTTTTTTTCATCAACTTTATTATTTTTCAGATTCAGTATTTCCAATCAATACTTTTAATGTCTTACCTTGATTCATGTTTCTGTTATCATTCCCCATATTTATTTTGCCTCTTCCTGTAAATCAAATTTAGCTGATTAAAAGGGTGTGTTTTCTTGTCTTTTTTTCACTAATGGTTGCTCCGCAAAAATGTCTTAATGTTTTCTGAGTTCATTTTTTTCCTGGAGAAACTGGCTCATTAGCCTATGATTTGAATCTGTGTGGAGAGATCAATGGCCAAGTCCTAGTATCCATGTTTGGAGGATAGAAATGCATTGTTTCTCAGGGCAGAGAGCATTGACACTTCTTTTTCCACAGGGTAATCATCATCCCTTGTGCTGTGTTGTTATTTAGTCCCTCCCCTCAACTGGGGCATCTGAGAATAATTCTGATGCTACCCTACTAGTCTGGCTAGCCCAGAGCTAGATTTTTTTTTTTTTCTACTTTCAGAAGGAAATATTGTGGTGCTAATATACAAAAGTTGATACGAAGACCAGAGACTACTTAAAAACCTCTCCTCAACCCATACTCACATCTGCAGTGTTTTTCCCTGTTCCACCATGGATGTTATTTTAATAGACAAACTGTTACCATCTTGTATTTCTCACCCTTGGTGTTTCTCATCTTTCTAATAGTTGTTAAACTATTTGTTGTTAAAACTAGTTGTTAAACTACCCATCAGCCTCCTTAAGCCTTCAGTACCATCTCCAAAATGGGGGCCGTGCAAGAAAAAAGGTAGGTCCATGCTGGTTGTACTATATTTGGAGGAAATAGAAGTCTCCATGCATTTCTACTAAGAATTTGTTTCTTTAGTCATTAAACTGATTCAAAGAAGTTAAGGGCTTAAAAGTGATTGAAGCAACTTAATAATATTCCTAGCAATTTATTTAAAACACCAATAGTATGTTCCAAGTGTGAGACTGACTTATTTTAGTTTGATATTTCACCAGGTCTGATCAGATACCAAGGCCAAGACTGTCTGATCCCAGAATGCCTAGCCACACTCAGTAACAGTCATAAGTGAACTCAGTTGGTCCCATCCATTTCCTCAATGACTTAAAGGATTTTAGAATACCATCCCCCATTTTCTATACTTTCATAGTTGTTCTGCCTTCCCTGGAATGTTGGGAATCTGTAACCCTAGAGACCTAACTTGACTAGAAACTGACTGCTTCCTTCCCCACCCTATCATTGAAGGAGCATTAAAACTAATTTAATTCATAATTTATATATCTGTATCACAGTGTACAGGTCCATTTATTTAAGGGGAGAAATACCCATTTCCAGTTTCACCACTATAAACAGCTGATTTATAATTAGACCAGCAGACAGTTTACTGGGAATCTGTTTCCCTATGAGCTGGAGTTTGATATCTGGGTATTTTCAACAAATCTCCACTATAGCCAAATGATGGAAAAGCTCAGGTTCTGCTCCCTTGACTGAAATTTAAATGTCCTGTACTGGGGTCCTTCCTATACACTAGCGGTAGATGTCAGATGGTATATCTTTCCCCTAACCAGAGTAGACCTCTTACGATAAAGCTTTTACCCAAGAAAATCATCTAATCATTCATGTCTCTCTCACCCTCTTCTAGTAGCAATAATTTCTAGATGAAACAGAAAACCAGAGAATGGTAACGCATCAGTATTAATCCCCAGGTGAGTTTTCACCCCTCACTTGGACTTCAGCATGCTGGTCCTGGTTCCAGGTTTGCACGTTCTCATTACTCTTCCCTTTACTGGTTATTATTCTTGGTTGCCCACTGTAATCCTTGGGGAGCTTTTGTAAATACCGATGCCTTGTCCCAATTCACCCTACTATCTCTACCCTCACCTCTACCAAAATTCGTATTTAATTGTTCTGAAACATGACCTGGGCATTGAAATTTTAAAAAAGCACCCCCACGCACCCACCCAGATGATTCTAATATGTGGTCAGAATGGCTAGTGCCTCATTCAGAATTTTTCTGCCAACTCGTGAGACCAGATGTGGATTTTTTTCCGCCACAAATCAAGGCTGGCTACATAAATTGTAGCACACAGTACAAAGTGGAAATACAGACTCCCTTATTCAAAAATTGTTAAGAATTTCAAGCCTGTGATAGGAGAGTATTAAATCCAGCCTGGGATCTGTCTGAGAATATGCACAGGTAGCTTGTCCATGAAGCTAGCCCTGTCTGAGATCCAATGGTAATAGTTCATTGCTTTTCCTCTTGTGGGTTTTTTACTTTCATATTTTTCTGTCTCCCTACTAAGTCTCTTTAGTCCACCCATTCTTCATGTGGCATTACCCTTTCCCACACCTGACCTCAGCTTTGGTGGGTAAAGGTAGTCTATTAATAGCAACCTGAGTCGTGAGAATCTTCTGTCTCCTTCCTTGGCCATTCCTTTTTGAAGTGGCATTGTCCTCTTTTCCTTATTTGGTTGTTCCTGGGACATTCTAGCGACTATTTCTGAAGACTATATTTTAAAATTTATTTGATAGATTTCAGGGAAAGAAGATACTTAGAAAGAACTTTAACCATAACATTTTACCCAGAACACAATCATAATTTTGTTTTTCTGGATTATAATATAACTTGTTATATGGAAGTAGTGAAATCATTAATTGGCAAAGGAAAATTAAGACAGAGAGTGAGAAAATGACCTTAAAGGCATCATTATATATGATGGGTATTCTTTTTAATTAATTAATCAATTTATTTATTTATTCATTTTGGGAGACAGAGAGATTGCACACGAGCATGAGCAGGGGAAGGGCAGAGAGACAGGGAGAGAGACAAAGAATCCTAAGCAGGCTCCACATTGTTAGCACAGAACCAGATGTGGGACTCGAACTCACAAACCTTGAGATCATGACCTGAGCCGAGTCGAATGCTTAAGCAAGCGACTGAGCCACCCAGGTGCCCCAAGCAATGGGTATTCCTAAAACAAAGCTCCTATCTTGGGCTAAAGGAAGACCAAGAATAATGTAACTACAGGCTACTTAACAAATATATTGTAACTCGGTGAGACTTTCTGGACTTACTTTTCTCCTGCCACGCTTGCCCGTTTCAATTACAGCTTCTTCTCCTTCCCAGCACTTCCAAAAACTTGAAGAAGTGACAACACAAGATGCATGTCTGAAAAGAGATTTAAGGATCAGAGAAACATAGCCCATAATAATCATCACATCTTTCAAGATGAAAGCATTTTTTTGACTCTTGGGCCAGGACTGCAACCGAATTTCAGGACCCAGCACTCCCTTACCCTCAGAAAGATGGAGCTGTCAGCACCTCTGACAGGACTCTGCATCTAATACTCGGCTGACCTTGTGGCGTGCAGAGGATTTACTACACACGGTGAGTGGGGAAGGAGCCAGCACTGCCGTGATATAGTGCGGTGTCAAATAAAGTGGGAGAAAGGCTGCTCAGTCAGGATCTCAGGGAGACTTTAATCCTCACCAGCCCAGAGCTGAAGTTTATATGACAAGCAGATGTGAAATCTCCACTGGGAATTCAGCAGCCAGGGACTCTAGAAAGGGAAAAGAAAGGCCCAATAATATGAGAGATATAACAGTGAGCCCAACAGGTTCACTCAATTCTAGCTGGTCTATGGTAACTGATGTGTTATGATCTGCTGATCCTGCCTTCTTTCTTTTTAACCATGTTCTTCCAATTCTTTAAAGTTAGGCTCCAGTCGAGATGCCTAACTCAAGTTTTCCCTGATGGCATCAGCACTATTTTTTTCTTGGAAGGTTTATTTATTTTTTGAGAGAGTGTGTGCACACAAGTCGGGGAGGGGAAGAGGCAGGGGGAACAGAGGATCCTAAGCAGGCTCTTCTACACTGACAGCAGAGAGCACAATGCCGGGCTCGGACCCATGAACCATGAGATCATGACCTGGGTTGAAGTCAGATGCTTAACCAACTGAGCCACTCAGGCACCCCTATTATTTTCTTTTCTGAATATCCCCCCTCCTGTCAATCCACAATTTAAAAACATATATATATGTTATATATATATAACACACACATACAGTATATATATTACTCTATTCTGTTGCTAAGTCAAGTATTTTGTAGATTAGAAAGCCAACATGAAATGCATATGCACGGTTTACCATACTCATGTTTTGTCACACCAACTAGAATGCCTGATCCTGTGGGCAGAGCCACTGGACAACCCCTGTCTAGTCATTTGGATTCGAATGATGCTGAATGCAATGCTATGAACCTATCATCCAACTTTCAGTAAAAGTGGGTGTTGCTGCATGTATTGAAAGACAGATGTAATCTGTCAATTCAGAATGAAGCATTATTGTAGGTAAATGTAATTCTTGTGAACTTGGGAAAAAAATTCAGTGGAGCTAAATTTGTTTTTCCTTTTTTTTTTCTTTTTTACCAGGTTTGAAGTTTGTTTAACTATACAGAGGGGCGCCTGGGTGGCTCAGGCGGTTAAGCGTCCAACTTCTGCTCAGGTCAGGATCTTGCGGGTTTGTAGGTTTGAGCCCCATGTTAGGGTCAGTGCTGACAGCTCAGAGCCTGGAGCCTACTTCGGAATCTGTGTCTCCCTCCCTCTCTGCCCCTCCCCCACTCATGCTCTCTCTTTTTCTCTCTCTCTGTGTCTCTCCATAATAAATAAACATTAAAAAAAATTTAAACTATGCAGAAAGGGTGAAAAGCAGAGGAAAAGAAGGAAACAGAAATCAGAAACACAGAACAGCCTGATACTGTATGAAATAAATGGAAACATCTTCCTCAGCTTCTGTATCAATAATGTGTTCAAATCTCACAGGCTAGTTTTTCTTCTAAGGCAGCTGACACAGGTTTTAAATGTCTACCTAAATACACAGTCCATAGTACTGTTTCCTTCTAAGAAGAAGGCAGATCTTGGGATGGGAATTTAATACGAATCAAACAAACAGAACGATAAAAATATCTTTACCAAATACCACAGGTCTATTTGGTGGTAAAGGTTTGCTCCCGGGGGGAATCAAAACAAGACGATAATTTAATTACTTCTAATTTTAGCACAATAAATTTAGTGGCCTGAGAGAAACTTATGCCAACTTGCGACATAGAAACTATGAGTGAATTCTTTTTTCTGGCATAATTTATTTTTTGAACTACCTCTATCTCATCCATGGATTAAACATGAACATCCCCAGTTAATATTTCTGACTTCTGTAAATTTATGCACATAACTCTCTTTTCCTTTAATTCCTTCCAAGGGATCTGGCTTCCCATTACCTCCAGAAGCAAGCATATATAAATGATTACTTTTCCAGGGAAGTAGACCTTGTGTCACCTCTCATGTCTTTTACACGAGCATCCTTAACTTAATTCTCAAACCCAGTCCAATAAGCCAGCTCTCCTTCTCCACATGCAAGAAAAGCCCTTATTACTACTTGCTCTGCATTATCCCAAAACTACCATTAGTATATAATTCAAGTTAAGATGTGGGAAATTATCACGGTCAATTCCCTCACATTTCATCAATTTTCCTGAATTTTCATAGCGATACTCAGTTTTAGCTGACCTGACACCTCTGCAGGGCCCACATAGAGTATGAAGAGCAAAGGATACCAGAGCTGTTCAAAAAATGCTAGAGGAACAAATGAAGGACCATGGCCGTCAGGAATTCTTTTTTTTTTTTTTTTTTTTTTAATTTCAGAATCTGTGGCTGTTTAACTGAATTGAGATGGGACACAGGAATCTGGCCTACAGATCTATGGAAATCACAGATGCTCTCAGCTATTGACCTACTTAGGGTACACATCCTTAGAACAGATGATTTATTATGACTAAACTCAGGATATATCTATAGTCTCAGAGTTTATGTACCTAGAGCCTTTGAGGATGCAACGTGTACCAAATCCTAAGTACTTTTCACTCCTGTAGTTACTATCATTGCTTTGTTTTGTTTGAGTGGTTTTTGGTTCACCTGACTCATCTCCTCTATTATACTAATAGAACCTTGGGAATCAGTGGCATATTCCAAAAACACAATAGACACTTACATACTTCAGAAACTATAAATAAAAATTCCTTACCTACTCTGTGACTAGAAAATAAAATAATAAAATAAAAATGAAATAATAAAATAATTAAAAAAATAAAATGTTTAATCAATCAATTGATCATTTTACATTTACATTTTACATCTGACTCTTTATGACAGTAAAGAATACTTGTCCATGATATCTTCCACTCAAGGAAATGAACTATTTCAACTGAACTTACTGGTTACTTTGGTAATTTGGTAGCAAACTGAATTAAAAACAGTCTTAAAATGATATTAGAAGAAAAGTGTTTCTAAGTTTGATTTACAAGTGTGATGTTAAAAAATAAAGAAATAATACAATCTGGTACCATGGGATTAATTAGGAAATGGAGTGCTTAGTTTTAACACATTTAAGAAAGAAATCTTCAAAAAATGTCTAAGAGATAAACAATTGAAAATGCACAGAAAATAAGTAAAATATAAATGTAAAATAATCAGTGTTCATATAATTCACAAATTTCATGGTGTGTAGATCAAAGTATTTTATTCATGTATTATAAAACCAGAATAAGGAATAAAACAGTGATTCCTCACTGAATATTTCCAATGAAAAAATAAAATTATAATTATTTGGCTTCTTTGTTTTCATGACCACTTTATTAGCCTAAAATATAAAATGCTCATAAATAAAACTGTTTCTTTTTTTTTTTAATTTTTTAATGTTTATTTATTTTTGAGAGAGAGGAAGACAGAGTGTGAGTGGCGGAGGGACAGAGAGAGAGGGAGACAAAGAAAACGGAAGCAGGCTCCAGGCTCTGAGCTTTCAGCAGAGAGCCTGATGCGGGGCTGGACCTAACAAACTGCTAGATCATGACCTGAGCAGAAGTCGGATGCTTAACTGACAGAGCCACCCAGGAGCCCCAGTAAAATAATTTCTTGAGAGTAGTCAAGTTAATTCTGAATATTACATAAACTCATGAAAAGAGTAGCAAATGTATTAGCACCTTTTATAGAGTAATATGAATTAATAAAGCAAGATGTTACAAAATTTAACACTGACATTCTAGAATTATCTTCTTCAACCAAAAACTATTTTTTAAAATGTCAATTTTAAAATGTCATTATTATGCAGATTTAAGGGCATTTACTAATAATCATTTTTTATCAGCCCTCTACTCACTTTGGGTATGCAACTACAATAATCTGGATTCTGAGCTTTTAAACTGAGCCTATGGTATAAACCCAGAACTCAAAATTCTAAGCTAAGAAGACATACCATCAACATGTGTGTTATGCACACAATTTTGGAAATAAAAAAGTAATTTCATTTAAGAATAAAATGACTTCAGTAACTTCAATGACTTCAAATAAAAATGATTATCAGAAAATATTGGTTGCATATGTTTTGATTTAAAATGTTCTGGCATTTACTTGATTCTCCCCCACTGAGCTATCTTTAAGGCTGCCCATATAATGTGTTTACCTATACTGGTTTACCAGAAGGTTTAAAAAAAAAAAAAAAAAAAGTAAAAACTTACAACATATTTCATGACCCAAATCCCCAAATGTCCTTGAAACTCTGCTCCAGGGAGGCATAAGTTTTTTTTTTTTTGTTTTTTGTTTTGTTTTGTTTTGTTTTTTGTGGTCAAATGGAAGCATGTGTTTCCCTCACACAGAACAATGGAATCCATAGTCTTTATTTTCTTTTTCTGGGGTATTTCAATCGCCTCTCAAAACCCCTCCACCAGTCCTAGGATTAACTCATCATTTTCTTCTCTGTTGGCATTAAGTGTATGTTATTTAGAATGTTAATTTAAAAGCATGTGCAGCAAAGAACCTATTGTGGTTCTAACAGAAAACAACTTATACAACCATGGAATAAATAAATAAATATGGTGAACACCCAAAAGCAACCCAAGTGTTCATTGATGGAAACATGGACAAACAAGATGTGGTATATACATACAGTGGAATATTAAATGTCAAAAAAGAAGGAAATCCTGATACATGGTACAACATGGATGAACTATGAAGACAGTTCAAGTTGAAATATACCAGTTGCAAGAAGATAAATACTGTACGATTCCATTTATATGATATATCTAGAGTAGTCAAAATCAGTGGTAGCTGACAGGGGCTGAAGGGAGGGAAGATGAAGAGTCATTGTGTAATGGGTAGAGTTTCAGTTTAATAAGTTGAAAAGACTTTCATGGCTGGATGGTGATGATGGTAGCACAGCAATGTTAATATACTTAATGCCACTGAGCTGTATACTTAACAATGGCTAAGATACCATGTTTTAGGTGGTGTGTGTTTTACTAATTTTTTTAAAGAAATAAATTTGGTGAAACTCATGAATGGTATACTTGGATTTAAGACTGATATCTGGAGTCAAACAGGGTTAGGTTGAATCTGTTTTACTATTTACTATGTTCTTGGCCTCTCTGGCCTTCAACGGGAAGGGAACACATATATGCTCAGGATTGTGTTGTTCTGACATATGCCTTGGAAAACCTTCACCAGTTATGTTACAGGATAAATTTGTATAAGGTAAACTGATCGTAATGTGACCTACTGGGTGATGAGGGAACAAGATTTGCCTTATGTTTTGATTCAATTCAGATCAATCATTTCCAGCCAAAATAAATAACTGTGGTTGCAACACACATGCTGTACTTGAGGGTTTGCACTTTATTTATACTAATAATGAACTACCTATCTACCTATCTATATCCATATATATGTCTGTATCAATAAGTAAGAAACCTGTGTTTAAGTCCTAAGGGTGAAAAGTGAGAGTCACATTATTCTTGAGCTAAAGCTAGATGAAATCAATGCCAGAAGTACTCAGGGATATTTAGGTTTTATACCTTTACATATATAACTATAAAAAATACCTTTGTTATTGAAATATGAGCGAGAGGGAGAAATAAAGCCTTTATTATTGTGAGTCATGAACACTAGGACTCTTAAGAATTCTTTTCTTAGAAAAAAATATAAATCATGGCATCTTAGAAATACAATAATTAGATATATAGAATTATCAGATAGACAATATCTAATGAGAGACTCACCCAGAAGACTCAATAAATGTTTCTTTCATTCTGCCCTATCTCTTCAGTGTATACAGTATGTAACTAGGAAGAAGAATAAAAGTCACAGAAGGAAATAAGAATATGAAGTTGAGGAGGCATTTGAATAAAACAGGGAATAGAGAACATCATAGAAAGTCTGGCTAACGTTCTGCAATTAAATGTGAAGAATCAGGAGATTCCTCAGATGGTGAGATCTTTCTGGGGAAGCCATTGGTTATATGGTAATCTATGTCACATAACCAGGAGAATGTTATCTGAACTATATATCATATTTATGTCTACTTAATTCTCACAATTTGAATATTTTAAACCCAAAACATTCTGACTAAAATATAATCAATACCATATGGTGTTAATGCCACATGTTTGTTCTCTGGAGCTAAAACTGCCTTGCAGACATTATCTGCCAGTCATTGTCTCCAAACACTGACAGAGAAGAAATCAACAGATAAAGGGGGTGCTGAGAATATGGTGAGTGGGAGAGACTCTAGGACACAAAATCCAAGGAGGCACTTAGTTTGGGAATCTTAGGAAGCCCAAGTCTCCTTGACCTGTGTGTGTCAGGTGTCTCACATGAGTCCTGGCCATGAGAGAGGTGTGGAGATAAAAGTTTGTCCATCTGACCAAAAAGAATAACCAAGAAACGAAAATATACAACCATCTACTCCAGTGTAGTGTATTAGCGTTAACATGTCACCTACCAAACACCTATACTCCCATTCAATTGTAGATTAAAGATGGTTTCTAGGAAATCCAAATGACCTGATACTTTGGTCCTAGACATTTTAACCTCTAGCCTAATAACTTAAATAAATTAAAACTAAGTAAGGAAATTGGGGCGCCTGGGCGGCTCAGTCGGTTGAGCGGCCGACTTCGGCTCAGGTCATGATCTCACAGTCCGTGAGTTCAAGCCCCACGTCGGGCTCTGTGCTGACAGCTCGGAGCCTGGAGCCTGTTTCGGATTCTGTGTCTCCCTCTCTCTGACCCTCCCCCGTTCACGCTCTGTCTCTGTCTCAAAAATAAATAAACGTTAAAAAAAAATAAAAAAAAAACATTTAAAAAACTAAGTAAGGAAAGATGTAAGTAGAGTACAAACTTTCGAATTTCATGAAACTAGCTATGCATGAAACATTGCACACACTCATTGGAAGTACCCGGGATTTTAGTGTTCATATGTACTCATGTGGTTTCAACCATGTGTATCTCCAGGACTATATCTAATTATGGATGTCCATTCACCTTCTAAAAATAGAACCCAGGGAAAAAAGAAACCAGGACACTAATGGAAAGTCTGTGCTATCTCTGTCACAACAGCTCTTCCAAACATGCAGCCCAATTTTAAAAAGTGTCATTTAGCGCGATTTAACCACTGTCCCTACACCTATAATAAATTTTCTTAAATTGAGAAGATGTCCTCCTACAAATGAAAACCAAATATCTAGTTAGCCAGCTTTCCACATTAGGCCACCTTAATTCTGTGGTTTTAGCTGAGTTACTGAGACCCAATAAGAGACATTTATTACTGGGTCACCTGGGTGGCTCAGTCGGTTAAGGGTCTGACTTCGGCTGAGGTCATGATCTTGTGGTTCGTGAGTTTGAGCCCCCCATCGGGCTCTGTGCTGACAGCTCGGAGCTTGGAACCTGCTTCAGATTCTGTGTCTCCCTCTCTCTCTGGCCCTTCTCCTCTCGAGCTCTGTCTCTCTCTTTCTCTCTCTCAAAAATAAACATTAAAAATTTTCATTAAATAAAAAAAAGCATTTATTACTGCCAGTAAAACAAACTTTACTCAGGTAAAAATGTCTGTAAGCTTCATAGCCTTCAGTAAAGTATCAAATATTCAGGAAATTTTAAGACTTTATAAGAGTGCAAAATATGGCAAAACATAGATAGCATATTTACCTAGTAATAACATCTGACATCAAATAATCTTGTCAGATACAGAATGCTAAGAGATAAGATTAGGTATAGACACATGAACTGTTTCAAAGTCATTAGTGATGAAGGTTCATTTGTATCTAGATAACGGCTTGGATATTCAGCTCAATAAATGACATGAATCCTTTATGCCTCACTGTTACAGACAACCCAGTTTATAGTTTTCAATAAAGCATGTAGAATCTTCTGACACCAGGGTAGGCAAACTCTGGTCTGTAGACCAAACCCGGCGCACTGGCTAATTTTGTAAATAAAGTTTTATTGGAACATGTCCTTTTATTTACTGCTGCTTATAGCTGCTTTCCTACTACTACGGCAGGACTGAATAGATGCAACAGAGACCACATAGCATGAAAAGTTTAAAATATGTACTATCTGGCCCTTTACAAAAGGTTTGCCAACCTGATACAACATATTAATTATGCTACTATAGTTGGAGTCCATGTAAACTGCAAAAGAGTTATTTGAACTGTTACAGTTTTGTAAAGTCCCTCCTAAGCCAACAGAAATGCTATATTTCTCTTCTCTTGTTCACTTATTAGTTTGCTTTTAACATCTGAATTCTGTGCATTTTAACCACATATACCATGACTATGGACTTAATAAAAACAGAAAGGATCCCTTAAATAAATAACAAATATATATTACTTCCATTTGTTGCCAGGTACCCAACTAAATCAACAGTGAGAGATTTAACCACCTAAACCTACAGCAAAGTAAACTTACATTTTTGGACCATGCTAAGGTACATTCATTTTCTTTTCACAATGTCAACAGGTAGACTGAATAAATCCCCTCTTTAGAACACTACAGATGGTTAGATAGGTTTCACATACTTACGAACATAACTTGACGAAATTGTAGCATTAGAATCACATATTCCATCTCTTAATCAACAGTTTATCCATTTAACATTCTCTGTTGGTGACATTAAATTGTGTGCTTTGAATTACCCGTATACTCTCAGAGATGTTTCTCTTCATCAAACCTCCCTCTTGGCAGAAATCTTTCCTTCCAAAGTGTTAGTGAGTGACCTGGGGGGAAATGAACAATGTTCTTTTTAACCCCACCAATGTTCATCTCTGTTAGTACAATACTTTCTAGACCTACACAACCCAACTAGAGAGACAGAAAATAAATTCTAAATCTAGAAGGAAGTACCATTTCTGTTTCCTCCAGCAGAGTAAGGATAGGCTGACACAGTGAGGCACGTATCTCAGCTACAAAATTTAAGGGTACGCCAAAAAGTTTGGCAATCAATATAAATAATGTTTAATGTGACATTTTAAAAACCAAAAAGAATGTGAATGTCCGCAGGAAATAAAATATAAAGATTTTCAACCAAGACAGATCAGTCACAGTGCCTCAGCAAGCCAGGTGGGACCCTAAGTCAAAAGAAAAATCAGTAATATCAATCCCACTCTGAATTAGCCCTGACTTTTTGTGTGTTCTTTTAAATTTTGCACCCAGAGGCACTTGTCCCTCATCTCAGTCCCATCCCTGTTCTTCAACCAGTTGACTAAAAGTTCATCAAATGGTAAGTAAATTGAAAAGCCCCTTTGTGAGCAGCTGACCTGCAACACAGCTGGGGGGGGGGGGGAAGGGAAAGGGAGGGAGAGGGGGCTTCTGGCACTTACAGCTAATCATATGCAACCAAAAGAAAACATTCCTTCTTTCTGTTTTTGTTTTTTTTCCCTTTCCCACGTTCATCCTCTCTTTATATTCCCATGACACCTTTTCTCTTAAAACACAACCTGGTCTTGCCCTTTATAGTCAAAGATAAATAGAGGCCTGACCTTTGCTTTTCAACCTGGGTACTTATTCCTAGGGTATCATTATACAGATAGACAGACAGATAATTGGACTAAGGACACTGAAATCCTAAGGGACACAAAGAGGTTTTTATCAAACATAGATCCCATTTCTATCACCTGTAGCTAACAAGCAGCCAAAAAATCTGAAAGTATTAATTGAAATGTTACCATTTACTGCATTACACACCACTTCCCAGGCCCCTCAGGATAAGGCTTGGCCAATGCATGGATATTCTTTGCTGGCTTTACCATGAAAAAGGACAACACAAGGCAATTTCTTTTTCAGAGTACATGAAGCACTGATGACCCACAGGTCGGCCAGGACAGCCTTAAAGTTCTCCTCTATTTGACTAAACTTTAGACAAGTTTCTCCCCAACTTTAGTCCCTGACCTTCCTTTTCTCAGACCATTTACTCTGGAAAACTCATAATTGTAAATTCTTTCTCTACCTCTTCGGGATATAAATCTTCCCCCAGTCTCTCACCAGATTTACAACTCAGGAATGTCTTTCTCAAGGACTTGGGAGCCGTCTCTTTGAAATGTAATCATCAAGGAAGACAGTGCCTGTTATGGAATGAATTGTGTCTGCCCCAAATTTATATGTTAGAGCCCTACACCCCCATTTGAGTGTATTGGAAACAGGGCTTTTAAGGAGGTGATTAAAGTTACATGAGATCATAAGGGTAAAGCCCTGATCCCACAGAACTGGTATCCTTATAAAAGAGAAAGACATACCACCCATCTCTCTCCCTCCCCCTCTCTCTCTCTCTCCTCCCCCCTGCCCCCCTTTCTCAGTTGCTTTGTGAGAACACAGCAAGAAGGCCATCATGTGCAAGCCAGGATTAGAGTCTTCACTAGGATCTACTCCTGCTGTTACTTTGATCTTTGGACTTCCCAGTATCCAGATATGATCTGATGAATTTGTTGAATTGACCTCATGTAGACCTCCTCTTTCTTTAATATCTTGCTGGCTTTGTTCCACAGGATGATTAGAAACAAACAGAGCCACTTAAGTGTTCAATGAAACAAAGTTTTGTTTTCCAGCAAGATGCTTTTTAAGTAAAAATGTCATTTCTCCACACCCACCCCCACCCCCCCGCAAAAGTATAAAGGACATTGACCAAAAAGACTTAGCTTTTCCTGGACTATCCCTGTTTTAGAAAGCAAAGTCCAATTTTCCAAGAAGACTCAGTCCCAGGCAAGTTGGTTGAATAGATGTCTCTTCCTCTTTTGGCTTTTCTCTAAGATTAGTTATCTACCAGGTCGTAAGAAACAAAGCCATTGCAAATGATTGGTATATTCTCTATTGGGCTTATGATCTGCAATGGATAAGGACAGAAAAGGGATGGGAGAGGGGCATCTGTGTGGCTCAGTTGGTTAAGCCTCTGACTTCAGCTCAGGTTCATGATCTCACAGTTCATGAGCTCAAGCCCCACGTCAGGCTCTGTGCTGACAGCTGGGAACCTGGAGCCTGCTTCAGAGTCTGTGTTTCTTTCCCTCTCTGTCTCTCTCTTAAAAATAAATATTAAAAAAAAAAAGATAAAAGGGATGAGAGAGAGAAAAAGGAAAAAGGAAAAAAAAGAGAATAGAGTTAATGATAGCACACTTCCCTGTACTTATTACCACATCAGGAGAACTACAATTCTTAACATATTTATCTGCAATTATTAAGTAAATTTCCACAGCTATTGTGTCTGTTTTTATGCATGTATAAAAAATGTCTACCCTTAAATATATTTTCAAGCTCATTTATCCCTCAGTAAATCCAAAGATACACCAGTATTAGGTAAGGGATACCAATGTGTTTTAGGACAAAGATAAATGCTTCAAAGCAAAAGCAACTCAGCATATCCACAGCATAAAAGAAAAATTAAATTCAAGTTTAATGGTGGAACCAATCACTGAACAATCCTGCAAAAGTGAAAAGTGTTTGAGTTATTGCTTCTGTGACTACCCCTAACATTTTTATTAACTTCCAAATACACAGTAATGATATTTCGGGAAAATTACCATACTTACAGGCGGATTTTAAGAGAGAAATTATTCCCTAACCCCGGCCCCACAGCTATCATGATAATAAAAATTTCCTGCCCATGGCAGCATTTAACTCATTCAATGTTTTCACACCTTCAACTTGACAGACCCAAGGACACAGACATACACAGGGTGAAACTTGAAATTTCTTGCTCGGTGTTGCAATAAAAGTGTGTTTTCAACTTGTATGTTTTCTTCTATCTATAAGATAAGCATAAAAGAACAATTTTATTTATATATCAGTTTTATCCTTTATAAATCCATTCAACTCATTTTTTTCACTGAGGCCGAATTTTTCAGATGTCTGGGTTAAAAAGTGTTTAATACAACATATTCACGTGGATATTACTCTTTAGGAAAAGATCATATTTGCTTATTCACATATATCCTAGTTTATACAGAGCTTACTCTATCGAGTATACTTCTAGAATATATATACTTCAGAATACATATTTTTCTTAAAATTTTTTTTTAATGTTTATTTTTGAGAGAGAGACCACGAGCAAGTGCACAAGTAGAGGAGGGGCAGAGAGAGAGAGGAAGACACAGAATCTGAAACAGTCTCCAGGCTCTGAGCTGTCAGCACAGAGCCTCACACAGGGCTTAAGGGCACGAACCTCAAGATTATGACCTAAGCTGAAGTCAGAGGCTCAACTGACTGAGCCACCCAGCAGCCCCTATATTTTTTTCTAACGTTATGTTTTGGTTCAAATTATTACTAACCACTGACCACAGTCTCACATTTATATACCTTTCTTCATGTGAGAAATGTATAAATGCAAATGGAAAGTTCTATCAAGCATTAAATACACAGAAATGTTTTTCCTTCGTCATGTGTGGTCATTCGCAAACATCCAGTTCCCTATTCAACTTGTCCTTTTATCTAACTTACCCTTCTCCTACTCTGTACCTATCAGAAATACCTAGAAGGACTGCGAAACATGCAGATGCCTTAGCTCAACCTCTGGAAATTCTTATTCGATAAAACTCAGGTAGACGTGCTGACTAAACAAAGCCATCTTAATTAAACAGTTTGTGATAGGTCTGGGAAACTTTATAAAAGATGTAACATTCTTTTCCTAATTAGAAGGATGTAAAACAAATTCTATGAAAAAAAGGTTTCTAGCTATGAAAGGGACAGAGGAAAACATACCACTCGTCTTTTTACTATAGATCTCTCTAACTCATGGATTCCTTCCTGCACTTGCAGTCTTCCCTGCAATCTCACAGACCTCTGACTTTGAAATGTGAAAATTCACTGTATGAGCAGATGAGGGGGTAAAGCAATGACTCAGTCTCCCTGTGTTGTGATAACTACAGGGTACTAACTAGCATATGAAAATGATACCCAATAAGTCATGGCAGCTCCTGGGAACCGAAAGTGCCGGGCCCTGTGCTGAGCATAGAGGGTAAAAAAAGTGAATGGTGTCTACGTGCAATGTGAAATTTAGTGAAATCCAGTATTAAGATACTTGCATTTCCACATACCACTCAGATCATACACTGCTTATAAACTTCCTCTCAAGGCTACCTTTGATGTTTCTATGTACATAATTTTTCTTTTTACAATTTTTTTTTAACTGGAGGAAGAAACAGGAAGCTGTTATAAGGCAGTAACAAAGTTTCCACAATCTGTTTCCATCCCCCAGCACAGTCCCATACCAGCATGGCCTTAGGGAAGACTCAGCCTTTACTGGCAAGCGCTGCTGGTAAACAGAGGGACCAGTATCCCATTAACAATCAGAAAAACCTTCTATTTTTATTTTCTTTCGTGACAATCCTCCTTTCCCCACTGTGGATGCTTCCTCATTTTATTATTTAAACTCCAGCTGCATCTGAATAAAAGAGATTTAAGAAACCCTAAAAGAGGGGGAAAATGTCATGAAAAAACATACACAAAATTACATGAGTACAGTAAGTTGGAGTAGCCATTATACCTCTTTTCTGCTTCCTTAGGACCCTTCTAACTATTTCCGTTTGGCCATTTGGTTAGATTTGTATTATCAGTGGAAAATGACCTCTTTTAAAAGAAAACCAGGAAAAAACATACTGCTTCACAAGAGTGAAAAACACAAAAACAAACTGTTATAAAGCTGAAAGTAGCAAAACTTCTTTAAAAAACAAAAGTGAATACAAATGAAATAGACAGAACTTACTCACATCATATACATGGAACCACATCACAGAAGCAAACACTCAAGAATGTTCTATAACTTTGGTATCAATAATACAAGTTTGTGAGTCCTGGGATCCAATGAGGTGGATTAAAAATTCCAAAATGCAAAATCACTGTACAATTATTCAGCCTGTTATTTTTCCGATTTTATTGAAAAGTTTAATTTATGACTTGAGTTACTTAAGAAAAAGTAGGAATGTGGGATTATCATTTTTATCTCTACTATAGAAGATGAGGCATTTGTTTCCAACTTTCAAGAGCAGAATGCATCATCAAAAGAACTGCTGTCATGGCCAAAATGAAAAGTTTAATTTATGAATTTAAAAACTTTTATGCTAAAAAATGTTTTCATGTAAAACTTTTCTAAATGTTCGAATTTCTTATTGAATACACAAAATCTAATGGGACACTTCCTAGACATTTGAAGAAAATGAGTAGGTTTACTAATGCTTATTGATTCCTAATCTAACACTTTTAGTGGCATTCCTCATGGAATTGATGCAGTTCACTGTATGTTTAAAACAATTCCTAGGGACACCTGGCTAGCTCAGTCAGCAGAGCATGTGACTCTTGAACTTCGGGTCAAGAGTTCAAGCCCCACGTTGGGTATAGAGCCTACATAAAAAGAATAAAAAATTAAAAACAAATAAAAGTGGCAATAAAGAAATCTCCCAAATGAGTATTATTATGTGTGGAAAAGAGCTATTCTGTGGTAAATTATGTCATAGGGCACTTCTGTTTTCAGTAAAACTGAATCGCTCCCTCCACATTCCAAACCCCTAGCTTTCATGTTACCATTGAAAATATCTATTCTTGAAGATTATTTTTGCTCTGAAAGGAAAATATATACATAAATCTTAAAGCAAATAAATCATTTTCTATATTCAACTGATAAGCAATAAAATTCTGAGAAAGTAAAAATTCTGAAGTATTATTTCTTTACTATAATTCTAATTATTGGACAAATCTAAGGACAGTAGTCTTTAATGTTTTAACAAGGATTCTCATTTTCTTTAGCGGTCTATCATCTACAATTTCTGATGAGAACATTTTGTTGTCTGGTAAGCTCCCTTTCACTATGCTTTGATAGTGTCTCAACAAAAAAAGAGGTGACGTTATGGAATAATGTGTTGAATCAGTATATAATAATGGAAAAGTAAAACATGCCTACAGGAATGAGTAAGCTGTGTGGCTACTGTTGAGAATCCAAACCTAATTACCAGTTTAAGAGCTGAATCAAGGTGGGCAGTGTTGAGCCCTATTTAACATCACTGTCTGGGCCAATAAAACTAAACAGAACACAACAAAAACACAATAAAACAAAGTAAAAAAATGAAAACAACAACAGCAGTGACAGAATCTTTCATGTGCTATGATTTGGAATAATAAGAGCTCAGGTCTTAGCAGTACTGTTTAATTAAATCTCACTATGTTGGTAAGCAATCAAGAGCACTATACAGATGACCCTTGAACAAGGCAGAGGTTAGGGTTGCTTATTCCCCACGCAGTCAAAACTCCACATATGGGGGCGCCTGGGTGGCTCAGTAGGTTGAGCATCCAACTGTGGCTCAGGTCATGAGCTCACGGTTAGTGGGTTTAAGCCCCGCATGAGGCTGCCTGTGACCAGCACGGAGCCTGCTTCAGATCCTCTGTCCACCCTGCCCACCTGCCTCTGTCTCTCCCCTGCACGTGCATGCTCGCTCTCTCTCTCTCTCTCTCTCTCTCTCTCTCAAAACAACTATTTTTAAAAAATCCATGTAGGGGTGCCGATGTAACTCAGTCTGTTAAGCATCTGACTCAATTTCAGCTCAGGTCATGATCTCACGGTTCGCAGGTTTGAGCCCCACACTGGGCTACATGCTGACAGTGTGGAGCCAGTTTGGGATTCTCTTTCTCTCTCTGCCCTTCCCCTGCTCATGCTCTGTCACCCAAATAAATAAACACTAAAAACAATCCACATATAACTTTTGAGTCCCTAAAAAGTTAACTGCTAATAGCCTACTTTTGACTATAATGCCTTAACAGTAACCCTATCAATTAACACAGATTTTATGTGTATTATATATTGTATCCTTACACAAGGTAAGCTAGAGAAAAGAAAATGGTAATAATATCATAAGGAATACAAAATACATTTACAGTACTATACTTCTAGCTATTGAAAAAAATCTGTGTATAGGTGGGCCTGAGGACGGAATTCATGGCTCATATCCTGGCCTTTTGATATACTAAAATTATACTGTTTTATCCCCCTCTATTGTGATAACTCACTTTCTTCTAAATAAGAAATATGGGAAATAAAGTGACCCAAATTCTTCTTTTGGTTTAATTATCTTAAGTAAAAGTTATTATGCATCAGGCATATTAAAATAGCTCATTAACAATGCAAAATATAAACTCTTCAAATAGTTTTACCATTTATTTATTTATTTATTTATTTATTTACTATGTTTTTATTTATTTTTTGAGAGAGAGAGTGACCAAATAGGAGAAGGGGATACAGAGAGAGGGACAGAGGATCCCAAGTGGGCTCTGCACTGACAGCAGAGAACCCCACGTGGGGCTTGAACTCATGAACCATGAGATCATGACCTGAGCCAAAGCTGGATGCTTACCCGACTGAGCCACCCAGGAGCCCCAGTTTTACCATTTTAAATGAATAAAATGAACCACATATTTTTCTCTGGTCCCTGTTGAAATTACAGCAGAGATATTTAAGGGGGGGAAAAAAAAGATAAAAAAGGACAAGGAGCAGGAAACATGATCATCAAATGAAATCTGAAATCTGAATGACAGACAAATTAGTAGCAGATGATGGAGACTAAGAAAGCCAGATTCTAAACTAGCCATTGAATACATACAGAGCAAACCACACCAAAGAATGACAGAAAAACTAAGGAGTTTCTGGCAACATAACTCTCTGAAGCTGGGTTATAGATCCCTTCCCCATCTCAGAAGTAAGAAAACAACTTCCCCCAGTCATAATAAAACCAGAATTTTCCTCTCTAGAGAACTATATAGCAAGGGAGATGGAGAATTAGGAAAAACATGGCTCCCATTGAGGATGTGGAACAATATAGAAGGAGATTAAAGAAAATTCTTCCTGGGGCACCTGAATGGTTCAGTCAGTTGGACTTCTGACTCTTGATCTAGGCTGAAGTCATGGTTCCAGAGTCGTGGGATCAAGCCTGGCACTGGGGTCCGTGCAGTCAGCATGAAGCCTGCTTGAGATTCTCTGTCTCTCCCTCTGCTCCTCTCCTCTGCTTGCACATTCTCTAAAATAAAATTTTAAAAAAGGAAAGAAAATTCTTCCAATCAAATGGTGAGATGCTATATCCTTCCTGTATTTGATCTGAGAACATTGGCAGTCAGTTATACCTTTTAGGTACTAGATGGAATAAGTCCTCACTAGGGAACTTTACCAGTCCCAGAGAAAAACTTAAAAACACTAAGAGGTGGGTATTTGACAATAAAAAAACAAAAGGAATCTAGCCATAATATTCTACAATGAATCCTGGTAATCCACAAGCAACAGCATGCGCAGAAACTTCCAATCAGCTATTTTAGTGCCCCATGTAGTTTTCTGAGAACAAAACAAAAAAAATAAATTAAAGGAAGTTCAAGACTAGCAATAATCAGAAGAAAAGTGTTTAAAAAATGGCTAAGAGCTTCAAAAAGAGGAGGGAAACTATTACAGCAATAAAATTAAGTGGTAGAGAAAGCTGTCAGAAATAAAACATGGGATTATGAAAAAGAATGTGTTCAAGTTAAAAATCTGAAGGTGAAAAAATAATATTTAAATACAATATTTGGAAAATAAAATTAAAAAGATCCCTAGTTCCTCTATCCATTTGTTTGTTTAATGCTATTTAATGAACTCCTACTCTGTATCCGGTGCTGGAGATAAAGTAGTGAAAAAACAAAATCTCTTTAAGAATTTTTTATTCTAGTAGGAAACACATAATCAAGGTAAAGAAGTGTAATAGTGTACAGGTAGTGTTAATAACTAAGGAGAAAAATCAGGAAGGGGAACATCAGATTTCGGAAGAGGAGTGGAGTTGTGGAGTTGGTGGCTAGGGAAGGCTTCATGATGACTTCTGAGAAAAAGGCCAGAAGGAGGTGAGACAGGGGTGTTGACATCTGAGGGGAAAACACTCCAGCAAAAGAAAACGGCAAAGTCTCTCAAGAAACATGCTTGCTATGTTCCAAAAACACCAAGGAGCCATATCCTGGAATTGGGAAAATCAGGGCAAGGGACTTGGAACCTAAGTGAGGGAAATAAAGGAAAGCAAGGTTGTATAAGATCTTACAAGTCAAGATGAAGTTGGGCTTGGAGCAGAGAGATGATCCAAGACTACCGTAAGTTAGAAATAAAGAGACATATATCTTAGGGAATTGAAAAAAAAAATAGTAGACAATACATAAAATAAAGTCATTTTGAAAACATAATTTCAAAGCAGTCAAAAGGAAATGTAATGAAACAACCAAAGGAATAAAGACAGATAAGGCAGTCCAAGATAGCAGCATAGAAAGACCTTCGCTTCGCCCCCTTCCATGGACAATCCAAATTTACAGGTACATAGCAAACAACTCCCTCTGAAAAAGACCTGAAAACCCACTGAAAACCTCCTTCAGAACAAAGGATAAAAAGGCCACATTGAGACAAGTGGGGGAGACAGAGATACAGTCTCACTCAAAATGCCACGCCCTGGTCAGGAGGGATCTCATGAACATGGATGGAGCTTTTCTCTGAGGAGCAAGGGGTTCATGCCCCACATAAGGTTTGCCAACCCATGCAACCCAAACTAGAGAGAGATGAGCCCCCAAAACATCTGGCTTTGAAAACCAACAGGGCTTACATCCAGGAGCCAGGAAGGGCTTCAGGGAACTGAATATCTGATTTCGAAGGGCTTTACATGCAGACTCACCCCAGAACCCAGTGCAAAAGCAGGTGTTGGACAAGTGCCTTAGGGGCACCTGGGCGGCTCCTTGGGATAGGCCTCAGACTTTGACTCAGGCCATGATCTCACAGTTCCTGAGTTTGAGCCCCATGTTGGGCTCTGTGCTGACAGCTCAGAGCCTGGAGCCTGCTTGAGATTCTTTGTCTCCCTCTCTCTCTCTGCCCTTCCCTCGCTCGTTCTCTCTCAAAAATAAATAAACAGTTAAAAAAAAAAAAGAAAAAACGAATATTGTTTTAGACTATTTGCGAAGAAGATTCATTTGCTAATCTTTAAAGCATCTGCCAGAGGGACAGGGCTCTGTTGGGACTCTCTCCAGGACAGAGGTACTGGCGTTCACCATTTTTGTGCTTCCCTTACATCCAGCTAGTGCTGACAGACACACAGAGTCACGGCACCCTAACCAGTGGATGTGCCCTGACCCTGTGCTCTCCAGCTGCCTCACTAAAACTAAATCCAGTGCATATGCCCAGGCCCTGCACTCCCCTTGCCATGCCAAAGCTGGCAGGCATATACAGTCCAACAGGCATATACAGTCCAACAGGGAGTCCAAACTCCCTACCCAGTTATGTGGCTCTGGTGGTCAGGGATGCCTGCCTCTCTGGGCCCCACAGGACAGAAACAGTTGAAGAGTTAGTTCTTGACAGGCTACCACCCATAGGCACTGCACAGACAGCAGACAGAAATATAACCGAACTCTTCCTGTGAAAAAATACTTACTTGTCTTATAGCTTCAGCTGGAAGGGCAGGCCTCAGGTTGGCCACACATCAAGAGGCGACAGAGGTGCCAGGGCAAGTTATCTTTGTGTTGTCCCTAGGTCTTGCTACAGCTTGGGACTATCTCCAGGAAAGGAGCTTATACACTCATCTGAAGACCCAATTTTTGCAAATGTCGAACACCTCTACATCTCCTGAAGAAGAGGCCAGAATGGTGTACAATTGTGGCCCCAAGGGACTATATATATATATATATATATATATATATATATATACACACACACATACATATGTATACTATATATATACATACTATATGTATATACTATATGTATATACTATATATATAGTATATATACTATATATATACTATATACATATACTATATATATATAGTGTGTGTGTATATATATATATATACACACACTTGCATAGTTTAAAAGTGGCTTCCTAAGGGTGTGGCTTCCAATTAGCCTGAAGCTAGGTGCCAAATGAGATTCCTTTCTTTGGAACACTGACAGGTCTTGGCAAAGCTTCAACAACTGGAACCTGATGGATTTCCTGGTGAATTACACTAAACATTAAAGGAGATTCAATACCTATCCTTCTGAAACTCTTCCAAAAAACTGAAAAGGAAAGAATTCTTCCAAGGCCACCATGACTCTGTTACCAAAACCAGACAAGGACCCTAAGAAACAAAACAAAACAAAACAAACAACCAAACAAAAATTACAGACCAATATCCTTGATGAACAGAGATTCAAAAATCCTTAACAAAATACGAGAAAACCAAATTCAACAATATATGAAAAGGATCATATACTATGACCAAGTGGGGTTTGTGCCAGGGATGGAAGGATGGCTCAAGATCTGAAAATCAATCCACATGATATACCACATGAACAAAGTGAGAGATAAAAATTGTATGTTATCTCAGTACATGCAGGAATAAAGGATGTGACAAAATCCAACACCCATTTATAATAAAAACTCTCAGCAAAGTGAGTATGGAGTGAACACACCTCAGCATAATAAAGGCCATGTACGACAAGCCCACAGCTAACATACTCAGTGATGAAAAGCTGACAGGAACTAAGAACAGGAACCAGAAAGAGATGTTTGCTTTGGCACTTCTACTCACCACAATATTGAAAATCCTAGACAGACAAATTAGGCAAGAGAAAGAACTAAAAGGCATCGAAATTTGAAAGGAAGCAATGAAACCACCACTATTTACAAAAGACATTATTTCATATATAGAAAAGTCTATATACGCCTCCAAAAATCTGTTAGGTCTAAGAAACAAATTCAGTAAAGTTGCAGGTTACAAAATCAATATGCAAAAAATCAACTGTGTTAGGATACACTAACAATGAACTATTAGAAAGAGAAATTAAGAAAACAATCGTATTTACAACTGCATCAAAAAAAAAAAAAAAAGGAAATGTCAAGGAATACATTTAACAAAGGAGGTGAAAAACCTGTAGTCTGAAAACCATTTTTTTTTTTTTATTGAGAGACAGAGAGTGAGTGGGGGAGGGGCAGAGAGAGAGGGAGCACAGAATCCAAAGCAGGTTCCAGGCTCCCAGCTGTCAGCACAGACCCCAAGGTGGGGCTCAAACTTGTGAACCATAAGATCATGACCTGAGCCAAAGTTGGACACTTAACCAACTGAGCCACCCGGGTGCCCTGTGTACTCTGAAAACTATAAGACACCAATGAAAGAAACTGAAGATGAAAGAAGTAAATGGAAATATAAACTGTGCTCACAGATGGGAAGAATTAATATTGTTAAAATGCCCATATTACCCAAAGTAAATTTACAGATTCAATGCAATCTCTATCAGAATCCCAATGACATTTGTCACAGAAATACAATAAATAATCCTGAAACGTGTATTCAATCACACAAGACCCCAAATAGCCAAAACAATCTTGAAAAAAAACAAAACAAAACAAAGCTGAAGGCACCATATTCCCTGAATCCAAACTATATTACAAAGCTATAGTAATCAAAACAGTATGGTATTGTCATAAAAACATATAAAGATCAATGGAACAGTATAGAGAACCTAGAAATAAACTGATAAATGTATGCTCAATTAATTTTTGACAAAGGGACCAAGATTGTACCAGGGAAAAACTGCCATCTGTTCAGTAAATAATTCTGGGAAAACGGGACAGCCACAAGCAAAAAAAAATAAAACTGTATTACTATCTTACATCATACACAAAAATCTAGAAATGATTAAAAGCTTCAAAGGAGACCAGAAGCAATAAAAGTCTTAGAAGAAAACAGTTAATCTACTATAATCAAGTATGGTCAGGATTCGAAGTAAATCATTTACAACTAAAAAATGAAACATGTACTAACATATTTAACAATTTCAAGGAAGTAATTATAGAAATATAATGTTATTATTTTATATCAGGTGATAGAGAAAAGGAGAAGAGAAGGGAAGAAAAAACATGCGCATTTTAACATTTCTCACTGTAGAGAAATAGTTATTGTAAATTTTGCTTAAAGAGATAGACCATTTTCATAAAAGTGAAAAATTAGAGATATGATATTACCTTGCACACCTAAAACATCCTGAATCATAATCTAAACATGAGGGGGAAAACATAATGTTGTTTAGTTAGCAAATCTTATGAAGCAATAAAGCAGAACTTCTCAACAAATATGTCCGAGCACAATACTGTTGTACCAGTGGGTTAGAGGCATGCTGAGATATATTTAATTGGTATAGCCTTAGATAATATCCCTTTAGTCTTATGAATGAGATGTCCAAATACATCCTTTGACCCTCAACTGTATTATCCACCTTCATATAAAACACGGATAGAGTTTTGTTAGAGATCACTTGATTGCTCTGGCTTTGATCATCATTTTACGGGGGCTTGGGTGTATGTGGGAGAAGGCAGGTGAAAATGTGGCCTAGAAAAGAAAAGGGACAGGGTAGCAAGAGTAAAATAGCAGCTATATTGAAGGTTGCTGTAAAGTCAGAAGAGTGCCCAACTGCCCAGGACAGGCCAGTAAACTGCCACTCCTTAAACATCTCTGACTATGAAAAGGAACAGTTCAAGTATGCAGGGTGAGACCAAATCTACGTGGAGGGTAACAATAGCTTCAGCTTGGAAACTAGAGTAATATAGAGTTAATACTTCAGGTAGGTCATCAAATTCATTTCTTTAAAGATATGTAGAATCAAGTTTTTACCTTACCTCTTAGCTGAACTGCATTCAAGTTCTCAAAGAGCACATCACTGAGCAAAGGCAAAACAGTTTCAGAAGGCAAAATATGTCACATACACATATACAACTCCTTCATATATTAAATACATTGTCAATAGGCTGACTCAAACAAATGCCAGTGGAACATGATAACCTCGGTGTGCCTAATTTCACAAGCCTTTGTTTCTTGGAGTTGGTATTAACAGTAGACAAATTAGTTTTAGCTTCTTAAGTATAATTTTTCTTTGGGAGCATGGTTTTCCATATAAAACTTAATGATGAGTGTAATCATGAAAATGATCACTGTCTTCATTTGAATTTCTCTCCCAGAGCAGACACCAAGACACCACACTGAGCACTAGTAGCTTATTTAAGAGGTAATAAAGGTGCACAAATGAGGAAGTGGAAAAGGAGAGGGAAAAAGAGAAGCAAAAGCCAACAGGTTTAATAAATAGGGGTTACCACTATGGACATGTGGGAATAGAACTGTCTCATAATTGTCCTACACAGGGACAAAGAGTACTTACCCTAATTGGTTGAGGTGGGTGAATTATACACTACAGTTTCAAGCGAATTCAGAGGTAAGCTGAGAGTATTCAGAATGAGGATTTACATCTTTGCCATAGCCTATCACTTGCACCACACATATTCATATTCCACATTACATACATTTGGTTACTGATACCTCAAGCCATTGGCCAGCCAAAATCTCTCTCTAAAAAGAGAAAAACAAAACCTACAGGATTTGAAAGAAGCTAGAACTCATCAAACAAACTAGAGTTCTATGGCTCCAAGAGTTTCTAAGGTAGTAAGTGCTATGCATCAACTGTCTTCTGTCACCTATTCTAGATTTCTTTTTCCCTTTGTCATCACTTCTACTTATCCAGGTTGTTTACCCAGTAGAATGACCTAGATTTAATCTCTGAGAAGTATGAGCTCCTAGTTATCTTAGATTGCTGCAATTGCACACCGACTGTTTTCACTGATTGTTGAAACATCAAGGGGTACCATAGTTATTTCCAGCCTCCACACATACTCTGCCCTTTCTGCAATGTCTACTAGTAATCTTAGGTCCTTAGGTCTTCGTGCTTATTAGTGTTGATTACATCAGGGAGTGCAATAACTTCTTTCCTGCTGCTCTGTAAGAAAGAGCAGGCTTTCTTAAAACTATTGGAGAGGCAGCATTATTCAATAGCCACCGGTTGAATACACACTGTATCCTGTATCAGATATACTTTCACGCTTCCACCCAGAACAATCATCCCTATTTTTAGTACCCTGGTAGCTTCCAGATAATGTCATAGGACTATATGCCTATCGAACCTGTTTATTATAAAATCGGCCCTTGGATCTAAGTCAGTGTTACAATGGATCACACTTGAGGGAGACATAGATATTCCTCACTCAGCTCTCCCTTCCAGGAAGAACTCTTTGTCCATCTGGAAAGTACAATCAACAGACAGTGCCAACTATCAGTTCTCACAGCTGCCTGGAACAGTCAATATTTAGTGATTAATGCTTGCTTCAAAGCTGCCCACTTTGGGTTGGTAAAACCTTTATCAAATAAACTTCACAGCTGAACTTCTCTCCATGCCCAACCCAGCTTCTATTCTCCTATTTTGATAGGTTTCAGACCCTAATAAACATCTCACACTCTTCCAGAAAATCTGAAGAAGAAGAAAAAAAAAATGGGGGGGGGGGGCAAGATGGTCATTCCTAATCCTGCCACTAGTCTATATATATGCAGAGTCCAGAGAAATGAGGTAGCATCCATAGTTTGCAAATGAATAAGACTTTTCATGTGCTTCCTGGAAAAAGATTGCCCTTTGGGGGAACAAGGATCTCTAATCACACAGAGTATGGAGTTTCAGAAACAAGAAACAAAATGTCCCCCCAGTGGGTCACTGGGAGTGATATTAAGTTAGTCAACTCCTTTTCCACTCCATCTACTCTTCCCACTAGGGCCAAGTATAGTATTAAAGTATTTGCTACAAGTAATATATTGTATACTGGAAGAAGGATTCCATGAACTTTCAGAGTATTGCCCATAACTTGGCATTTTAATTATATCATTGGTTGGCTATTCCAATACTCTAGCATCTGGGCATCTTCTGAGTGGTGCAATATGTGGTAAAAAAGGGAGAGCCCACAATCCTGGATGCATTTCCATACTTCCATTGAGAGAAAAAGGATCCCTTTGTCTGTTTTGATATGTAATATCCCATGTTGGTAAACCAAACACTAAACAGCCTGTTTGAAAAATGGTCCTAACTGGAGCCCTGAGAGGATAAAAAGCAACTGCATATTCAGAATGTGTCTTTTCATATTTGAATAAATAGAATGGAAAGGATTCAATATGTCAACTTGCCACCTCACAGTCAATAGGAATTCCTGAGGAATGGTACCATCTGGTGACAGCCAGGTGAGCCTTGCATAAAAGGAGTCCATGCTGTTAGGCCTACACATAGCCTCCTTCTCTGCCACTGTGACCACTTCAGGGAGTTCTAGGTTGAAACACGTGCTCAGGTCTGGAAACTAGACAAGAGATGGGGACTTTATATTAGAAAGCCAGCACGAAGCCTTTAAGATGTCCATTCCCTACCCTCTTCTGCTGGTACAAACCAAACAGTACCCTTGCCGGTAGCCCATCTATTTTTCCGCTGGGGATGACACATATTCTGTTAACCATCTCCATAATGCTCCATGGCTAAACCCCTCTGGCTGCCCCTCCTACTCTACTACTCTGTGTGACAACTGCATCTACCAGTTTATGGAGGTTAAGTGATCCCAGGCAGCCTCTATTCTCTTTTTTCAGGATTCAGTCACTCTTGTAGTTATTTGTGAGCCTGTGTCTATCTTCCTGGCCTTTTCATAAATACCATCATCTGACAGATTTCCATTTGCCCACTTCTCTAAACATTTTGTTACTTTCTCACAACAACTGCCATCACACCACCATCATATCTACTTGTCTTAGCATGAGCCATCAGTTTTTCCAGAGGTCCTTCCCAGGTTGCTTATTTCTTTATCCTAGGAGAGTTGTTCCAAGTAAGTAAACTCAAAATGCAATCCCACTTAAACTGTGGTGGGTCCTGACAATTCATGATGGTTATGTTTTGCAATTCTTACAGGGTATAGTAATTTTTTTTCCTTACTAGACCTAAAACATCCCGGGATGTCTTAGGTTATAACTCAACCCTAGCTTTAGGTCTAGTGGCCAGAAAGGACAATGGAAACTAACCATGAGCACCACACATGAGTTACAAAAGAGAAGCATTTGTACCATCTAAGGGCAACAGGAAAATTCTACATCTTAACAGAGAAGGGTACATCATTTCTGTGGGCTCAAAGAGCCCAGGGGAATAGGAGTTCCTGACTTGGGGGGACATCAACCATTCCCATTTTATGTATCTGGGCTCCAAACTGTCCTAGCTTCAGTCCTGGCCTTAGTAAGCAGATCCTGCTTTTGCTGAGTTTAACCTCTATTGGAAATTGTCTTCTCTTCTAATTAGGACCTGATCTGATTCTCAACATGCTATTCTCTCCCAATGCAGGAGAGGCAAGCCTCTTTATGTACTACCAAGGGAGACTTCAGACACTCTCACTTAGCTCAAAAGTGGCAGTTAATTACTCTCAGTTTTTCCAGGAAAAAAAAAAAAAGCAAATGAAAACAAACAACTTTTCTAAAGCATCAATGAAAGTGGATGTGGGTGTTCACCACAGGCTGTTCCTGCCACCCCAGATTGTTCCATTGTACTGAGTATCTCCTATCTGGTCAAATGTTTTAGCGTTTCATTTACTTCCCTATCAGGCTCTCCAGGGTTAATATAGGAGGCATTCAAGGCCATGAAGCTCATCTACTTTATAGCTCCACCACTCTTACAATCAAATCTTGGACCTAATTTTTAGCATAATCCTCTCTTGCTTTGGTTGGTGAGGTTAGATTTAAATATGGCCATAGATTTCCTCCAGCTTTTGAAGCATGCTCTGAGTAAACAGCTGGTTCTCTGATGCTGTTGTTACCTTTTTTCAAAATATTTGGGGCAGTTAACAAAAGTCAGCCAAGGGCACTGTCCTTATAATCACCATAGGTCCTATAACTGAATTGCTACAGCTATTAACCGTATAAGCCTCAACTTACCCTTCCTTCTAAATGTCATCCCAGTTTATCACTTACGGGTTTCATGGCAAAAAAGCTGCTATCATACCCAATGGTTATTAACACTCATTCCATTTACTACCAAAAAGCATTACTTGTTGCCATCTGACTGAGTAATTCATTTCCAGACTGTTCTGCTGTTCTGCTTTATTGGGCCATTTCCATTACAACATCCATGATGTGGGAGAAAGCATTTAAGAAGAGATAAAGAAAGATTCAGGAACTTGATGTAGATAGATAGCACCCTGCACATTAACTGTCTATGTGGTTACTCAGAGGTTAACTGAAGATATCTATGGTGGGCATCAAAAGGGCTTCCTGTAACCACTTAATCATTTCTTTTTAAGGGAAAATTCCAATGAACTGTTTGAACATGCTTCATCCTACCTTACCCATAATTTTTCAAAGAGTACACCTAAACATAAGATAATTTGAATATGTAGTTAATCCATTATTTATACCTGGCTTCATGATCAATTCACAGCACACGCAAAACTGTGTTATGTGAGCTTGCGCACACAAAACCAAAAACCCAAACCAATAAACAAATGCTCTATAAAACCAAACCTGTTGCAGCCTTTTAAAGTCATTTAACCTGATGTAGTTTTTAGGTATACTATCTCTTAAAATGAGTTTTGGAAGTAGTCCTTTCTATTAAAAGGCAATCTACTACTTTTTCAAAAACTAGTGTGAAAGATGATACACAGAAAGTAACCCCTGACTGATTTCTGACATTCCTAATGGAAAATTTATAACACTGAAAAAAAAATCAGTAAAATGTAAATGATGTGACTGACAGTGAATCGCAGTAGAGAGAAAAAAACAAAAAGTGATCTGACTATATCATTCTTAACCATTGCTTCAAACCATTCTTTTCCCCAAAGTTTCAGTTGCTTTTTCAACACAGAAAAAGTGAATGAAAGCATTCTAAGATTAGCAAGTGAATTTTGGAAGGAGAATAATCCTATAAGTAAGATATCTTCTTATGGGCAGATAATCTGAAATCCACAAGTAAATGATAATAAATTTTTCTTCATAATGATTTGATCAGAGAACATGTAAGACAAAGTGTGCATCAATACTATGGAGTTTTTGCAATGCCAAGGATGAACAAGAGTTATCAGTATTCTCCACCAATGCCCTCATAGCCATACACTCTATCGTTCTATGAAGAAAAATGGCGTATCTACTTTCCTAATTGATACTCCATAAAAGGAAGGTCCTTCACTACTAGTAATTAAAAAAAAAAAAAAAGTATGTTTGTATAACCTGTTTTCTAAATTAATAAGATTGAAAAAATTAAAACTTGTAACCTTTGCACTATCTTCTTTAACAAACAGCTTAAGAATATAAATGAAATGGAACAAGACATAGCTAAACTTGAAACCAAAAAGGAAATTCACAAAAGCCCAATAAAAATAAAAACCCAGCTTCCTAAAAATATTACTTTTCATTAACATAATCTCCACAAATTTATTCCTTCACTTTCTGCAATATTTTTTGCATATTATTTTCTTCTGATTTCCATAGAAACAGCACTAGTTTTCTCATCCTAAGATAATTACTGTCTCACATTTGCTTTGCTCACTTGTTGCCTTTCCATTGATATTCCATCTGGCCCAAACCAGTATTTTCATAAAACTTTAGAGAAAAGATAAAAGAGAGCTTTCTTTTGCACTTCTCAATGATACCTTACGTTCCTATGATTTAGTGAGTTTCCAAAGGAAAAGAGAAAAGCGTATGGATTAGAGATGACTCACATGTATTTAGAAAAAAAATAAACTTTAATGAGAGTTTATGAAGAGTTGAGAAATATCTAAAACTGTGAAATATAAATATTTACAGCACAGACCAATGCTCCAGAACTTCAACCTTTCCACTGGCCCATCCATCAGTAATGAGTGGTTTGAGACCAATCCTTTGAACTGTGCCTCTCCCAAACCCAGAAAAAGCATGATACGAAATCATTATCTGTATAATCATTGCAACAAATCTACTCCTTCTATTTTATACTAAAAAATAAAAAAAAAAACCCTCAGAAATAGGTGGTAATTCATTCTTCCCAAAGCTGTGATTTCTAATTCTAAATCTTTATACATTGCAATACCACCTTCAACCTCATAATATTTCTTCCTGCATCTCATTCATTAATCAATGTCAATCCCTTATCTCGTAGGCTATACACCTTTGGTCTTTTACTTTCCTCCCTTTGAGTTGACCCTATACTCAGCTGTCTTTACACGTGCTTGACCACCCTAAAACTTTTGCAGTACAGATTTCCCTTTGCCTTAAAGGAAAGATTACGTGGATCTCAGCTCCAGATACTAGCATCAATCATTTTTCTTCTTGCATTGTGTTTTCCATTTCTAAAGATAAAATCAATACATCTTTTGAAGTGCTCCTAATACCCTGATAAATTGTTAAATTTACAGCAAAGACAGAGGATTATAAGATTTTCCTTCCTAAAGCATTTATAACATTGAACTCTATCCAAAGTGCTTTGCCACTAATGACCATATCTGTGCCATAATCTGTGGATTCAGAAGTACAGGTAAAATGCTGGCCCTTGAGCTTATTTAAATCTTTTCTCAAAAAAAAAAAAAAAAAAAAGCCAACTGTACTTGCTACTTAGCCACATGCCTATTAAAATCCACCCAAAAACAGGAACTCATTTTTTAAAAATTGACTCAATATGTGACTAGAAAAAATAAAAGCCTAAAGAAAACGTATGAAAGATAAATGTATTAATGTCCTTGGATAATTAGTTTTCCAATTTTAAGTCTTACCTATAACTGATACAGAAGTTATTTTCAAATTATTATTTGAAGCTTCTGTACAAAAATTCCTTAAACAGAATTTTATTCTGAAATTGTCATTTCATTGTCTTTGCCTGTATCATTGTGAAACCTGTAAATACTAATGGACCAATCAGGAAAACCTAAGGTATATCCCCCAAATAAATTAATATTTAAAGCAAGGGTGTCAAAGAAAAAGCCCTGATGGAGACCCATGCATCAGACTTACATGTTTCCACACTGCACAAAAATTAGTGGACATAAAAAGACCAATATATCAAGGCTAATTTGCAGAGTCATGGGGGGAAATAGATTTATCTCATTTCCAATCTAAGTCCTTTCTAGTCCTACTGTAATTGATGTGACTTGAAAAGGGAAGAATGCTGTGGTATCTGTCTTTATAACGGAGCAGAGAACAAGGTCATTAGAGAGGCTGTCCTCATGGAGTTCATAATGCTGAAACACTATACTCTGCAAAATTCACAACTACATTCTTCTATTGAAAAAAAAAGGATGAAGAAACTAGATCACTGTCATTAATGAAAATGATGAAAATGTTCCCAGAATTTACAAAATAGATTCATATTCGGATTACATGTATAGGGAGCTTGTAAGTCAGAAAGAAAATTAGTGACACATGGAATATGTAAATCCAGCCACGCAATCCAAGGCACATCAACCTAATGCTCTGTTTTTGTTTCTGTGTTATTTCCTGGTTCTGCTCCTTCCATCACTTACGGCTTTGACAAAATTTTAGAATAGCAATGTTCTGAGGATCACTATATTAGAAAAGGAGGAAATAATGAAGAGGTAAAGGAAACTGAGTGTTGACAGAACAATCTCCCCAAAGCGCAGAACAGCAGCCGAGCAAGAGTACAGCTTGACTGTTAGCCAAAGAGAGTAGTTTGAATCAAAATAACCTAAGGAGGAGAGCAAAATTTGGAGAGGCTTAAGACAACTACATAAAATCTTCTGTAGACATAGACCTAAATGCCAGAAGAGGGTTGAAAAATTATGGGACGTTCTTAGTAGGGGAAAAATTATAGAAAACCAACAAGAGAAGAATAAAAGAATGTGAGAAGTATAGGTGAAATTGGTTGCGATCACTAAGATTTCGTGATTTGTTTAGGTGGAATTGCTTCAGGTAACTATAAAATTCAGGGGTGGGCTGTGCTGGCAAATGGTTGAAACAGCTCAGATGAAGTATCACCCGATTTGAGGAGGGGCTGTGAAATTTCCAAGTTCCGTGGGTCATCAGTGGGGATGCTGCAGGCATCAAGATGATGAAATATGGCCAAGAAGAAATGAACATTTGAAACAGATATGGAAGCCCTTGGCAAAGAGATTAAGAAAGAATGAGATGAGTCATTTCAAGAGGAAATTTAATTTTGAAAGTTTTAGTCATGTGTACTCTAAAAATTAATTGGCAACGGGATTAGGTAAATTTCTCTCCTTACTTTAAGCTAAGGTGGTATTAGAGAACTCCTCATTTAGGCTCTTACTGTATAAAAAATGGGATTAGCAGAGCAACTGTGGCTGTGAAGTTTAATGTTGTGTAAATAATGTTTCTACCCTGAAAATTTGGTGAAGGTCCTGACGTTGGGTTCTCCTAATATACTATGGCTCTTCAATATAAAATACTGGGAGAGCATTCTTATTAGCATGAAGAGTGATTACATAACAGAGGAAGACCATTAGTTATTTGATTAGGACTATCCACCTGTGTAAGTCTTCCCTTGGTGACATCAGTAGGAAAAAAGGAAGAAGGGGAGAGGAGAAAGTATACGTGGAAGGTGTAAGAAGGAAGTTTCTGATGACAAAGTTGAAGGCTTCTCAGAGGGTTACAGGGAGGGAGGTGCAGGAATAGACAAGAATAGGAAAGGCCTAGGGGCACCTCGGTGGCTCAGTCAGTTAAGTGTCCAGCTTTGGCTCAGGTCATGATCTCACTGGTTTGTGGGATTGAGCCCCGTGTAGGGTTCTGTGTTGACAGTATGGAGCTTGCTTGGGATTCTCTCTCTCCTTCTCTCTCTTTGCCCCTTTTCCACTTGACTCTTTCTCAAAATACATAAAGTTTAAAAAAAAAAAAAAACAATAGGCAAAGTCTAGGTAGCGTTAAGTCTAGAAATGAAAAAAGCCACAGTGAAGTAGAGGGTCAGAGAAGACATTCTGGGTTAAAAAAGCACTTAGTGGTTACCTCTTTGGATTTGACTAGTTTTTTAATATAAAACTTTGCAGTCTTTGTTTAGAATTTGTTTTAATCAATTGGTAAATGTTTGGTAAAGCACTGTTTAAAATTCACAATATTTCAAACTGATTAGAAAGAAAATGTAGACTATTTTCCTCAAAAGAGAATTTTTTGTGTGTGAACATACAGTCCTCATTCTGTTACTGAAATTGTTTGTTAAAAACCAAATCACTGAGATTATTTACAGAGTGCATAAATTCTCTTTCTCTCTCTCATGTACACACAGGCACACACAGACAGAAAATTAACAATAAAATATTTCACTACCATGATTCTCAGGGGGAGTCTTGTAAGTGTCTATAGGAATAAATGTAATTTTGAATGTTTATTGAAAATGTTTCTTTACTTATCAACTGCTAAGAAACATCATACTACATTTATAAACATCACACTTTACGCAGGCAGACTACATGGTGTTCTGGCTTTGTCGATGCCCCTATCAAACCATTTTAGGATCAGAAAGTCTGAAGTGTATTTAAATAGATTAGTTCAGCTTCAATGGTGCCATGATCTTTCTTTGGGACATTTCTCGCAAATTATTACTTTTTTTCTGATATATGTAGATTATCCAGAGTTTACTTCCTAAGAAGGGTGGTTTGATGGTGATGATGGGAAGCAGTGACAATAGTCCTGGAAATATCAACTAAACCCAGAGAAATGAACAGCAGATGCTACAAATGAAAAAGCTTCAGAAACTATGTCACTAGTTCTTAGTGTTCTATTTCTAGAGGAAAACACCTTGGTTTTCCATAAAATATTACCAAAGTGTAAATATCAAGCTCCAGCCTTTCTAGTCTGCTCAATTTTCTATAAATTTCAAACGCAAAGTCCATTAATTTAAAAAAATATATACAGAAATAAATGATACCCCTAGATTCTATGTATCATTTTTTATATTCAACAAGTAGTTCCAGATATGGTTATTTAGTTACAATATACGTAAATCATTATATAAATATGCTTCCCCAAAGGTTTTCATTAGGACTGAGTATTTAGAAAGGAAAGGAAAAGATTTCTGTTTTACAGTATTTTCCAAAAGAGCTCTCAGGTTCCATTGAATTTTTATAACCTAATTTTTTTCCTGTTTAAAATTTATGACATTTACTGAACTTGCTCCAAGCTAACAGACATTGGTTTACATTGCTTTTGGTATTTTCTGAACAATTTATTTAAGAGAGTGAATGGTATTTATTGCTCATCCCATGAGACAAACATGATTCTGGCCAAGTTTTCAGTCCAAAAAAGTCAGATGAAATATGAGAAGATGATGCATTCTTATTCAATCTTAATGAAACTTTAAAATTAGCCATATGGACTCAGTGAAAAGCTGAGGTTACTTTTATGCCTTTGAGCTGCGATAGGTCTTGTGATGTTGAGGCATCATTAATTCTTATGCCTCAAAAAGGAAAATTAAGACTCCACCAAAAACATGTTGTGAAAGGGAATTCTGCTGAAGAGCATGGAAATGCCTCAAATGATACTGTTTTGTTTTGTTTCTCAAATGATCTTGTTGCCTGCATCTAGTGCTTAATACTAGCACGGGAAAGGAAAGAAAGGAAATTTGAGCCAAGAAATAAACTAGGTTGCTTGTGCTTGAGAGCGCTTATCTGCCTTTCTTCACACAACTTGCTTCCAAAAATCATTGAAGTAAACAAGAATGTAGGAGTATGGTGGCGATACTGCATAACTTCATAATCAAGAATGTCAGTAACTGGCTCAGGAGTATATTAGCACAGGAACATCATATCACATTCTTTTTTTAGTGACTTAATTTTAATTTGTAAGCAATTATATAAAGTATGAAATAATCAAAAGCATTCAAGGAATTTTAAATGTTATCTTATTTTAACTAGTAACTTATTAAGACCTTTAAAATAGAATTATTTTACTGGAATATAATAACTCTAAATTTAGAATAATAATTCACATTTGGTAGAGTCCGTTAACACCCTCAGAAAGAAACGGGCTTTTCATTAAAATATTTAGTATTTTTACTATTTTTTTTGTTGCTGTTGTTGAAGAGTGAGGGTGAAGGGAATATTTGTTTTTACCTAAAACGTACAAGCTTTATAGAGTAATATTTTACTATTTGTGTAAGTTATTCAGGGAGTGCTTTGAGTAGCTATATAAAATTTCTCAAACAGGGTTAGGTTACATGAAATCTTGGAATACATGCCAAGTATATGTGAATAAGCTCCTATAGAACAAATAAAGCATATTTAATTGGAATACCAATCTTATTCACATATTTACAGAGGAAAAGTTAGTTAATATACTCCATAAAAAGCTCTTGATGGATATTTAAGGTAATAAAAATGTGGTACTCTTTGAAGAAAAATTAAAAGATCAATGTGGGGGTGACTGGGTGGCTCACTCAGTTAAGCACTCGACTCTTAATTCTGGCTCAGGTCATGATCTCATGGTTCATGAGATGGAGCCCCATGCCGGGTTTGATGCTGATAGTGCCAAGCCTGCTTGGGATTTTCTGTCTCCTTCTCTCTCTGCCCCTGCTGCTCTACTCATGCTCGGTCACTCATTTTCTCTCTCTCTCTCTCAAAATAAATAAACATAAAAAAGATAATGTGAAGGTTTGAGTGTAAACACAGATGTGTAAACAAATTGTATTCATGAAGCAGGCTACCTCCAAATCCAGACCAAGCCCGTGATTATCCTTCAAGTTAGGTAGGGAAAACATGAGAAGCTCAGCTCTAATTTAAGTGCATGACAGTAGGTTAGTATGGTAAAAATATTGTTACTGTTACCCTGTCCCCCCAAGAAAACCTTGAGAAATGAGAAATCACAACTTCTAGCATTACAGAAGAATGATAAAAGTGAATTCACTCATTCAATCATTTATGCATGCACCCACTGCCTAAGTATTGAGAAGCTATTATGCGTCTTGAAGAGTCAGCAATGAATAAAATAATCTCAGCCTTTCCTTTCATGGAATTTACATTCTATGTGGCAAATGTTTGGCATAAATGAACTCAACCACATTAGACTTTCAGGCAACAAAACGCCACTTCAGGACATAGTTAAGCAGCCTGGGAAGACTGATGAGCATAAGCACCACAAAGATGGCTGCCTCTTACATTATTTATTATCAGGATTGTTTTGAAAAACATTTTTCTCCTTGGACAGATGCAATGCACAGACTTAGCTACACCCAGTACCCCATCATCTCTGAACAAAGCAGCCTGCAGGCTACAAGCTCAAACCCATTACCTACTGGGGTTCCGTTTTTTTTCTCCTGTTGCTCTACATTCCATAATTTATGAGCAGTGGTATACTGGGAAATAGTTAATAACTGACTCTCCGAAAAAAAGTATATGGCTACAGATCTACGGAGATGGATACAGAGAGACATACATCCATCGCAAACTGTACTCATAAATGGATGGCACATCGTTTATAAATGATGATAAAATATAAATACTCATTGTCATTTCCACATAGTCAATTAATTCTCACAGAATGCTTTAGGTGATCTCTGCCAACCTCTCGTATTTGTTGCCAACTTACAGTTTCACTTGATGAGGTGGTATAGCGGCATGAATGGTGGTGGGTATTTTGTTTCCTTTAACGAGTAAAATGAAAAGGAAGCAATGAAGAATTGAATTAAAACTTCCCTCATCTGTGAATGATGGGAGCTACATTTTTATTGAGAAAGGTAACAGTTCTCCAACACTGAAGAATATTTCCTCTTTATTGAGTACACTACACACAATGCAACAGTTGGACACACATCATGCACTATGAAGTTTAACCAACATTAACATTTTCCCCACTGCATTCTAGACCAACAATAGAACATCTCCCTTCCTAATTCGTGCCGCCAGTATGATGCCACTGAACGCACAGCTGGGAAGAGATGGGCAGTAGCCTACTATTTGTAGTAGTTCTAACCGTATGAATCCACACAGTAAACATCAATAACCTCAAATCACAGATGTGAGAAACCTTCTCAAAAATTAGAAAGTGGTGACTTTTGAATATTTAATATTTCAGTATAATTAATTGTAAGTTTATATAATTTAACTTTTAATAGTGGTTAGCCAATGGCTTAAACAATTTCTGAAAACTGGACAGTTTTCATGGGCAGCTTTGGCATAGCATTACTTATGAGCTTCTAGAAAGCCCCAAGTACCTAAATACCTATAATTCTTCTCCTGGTTTGCTGGAAACATTCCAGGTTTTAGTGCTGAAAGCCCCACATTCTGAGGAACACTTCAGTCTGAGGCAACCTGGGACATCTAGTTATCCTAATCTGTGGACTCTCCAGAATATGTATGTAACTGCCTACTTACTGATAGAGCTGGTGTCTTTGAACCTTAGAGCCCTTGCAATGTCTTTTCCCCTTAGAGTCCTTGCCCTCCGCTCTGGCTGTGGGCTAGGAGATAGAATCCATAAAATAAATTATTGTCATGGTCCCGGTCGGTCACTGTCAGACTGAATAGCACAGTGCCGCTTGCACTTGGAATGTGTCCTAATTCAGGAACATACCACCTTCTTTTGCTTTATTGTAACCAAGCCCTTGGAACCATTAAGCTCTTTTGTCTTCACATAATGGGGGCTCCCAATATTTACTTCAAGGAGTAACTCAGAAGATTAAATGAGATCATGTTCACACAATGCTTAGGTTATATGTTCAATAAGCAGTAACAGCATTCTTATCAGTAGTCCTAGTCCCTTTGTAAATCATCTGCTTTTGCTGGTGGCCCCTGCAGAAAGCCAGCTGCCAGCTAGCCTCTGAGTACATGCAAACCTGTCTCCATCACATGGTAATTGGATTAAGCAAAGGAGTCCTACGTCTGGCATTGACACCAGAGTAGCATCAGTCATGACCTTATAGCAATGATTCAGGCCTTGGATCCACACCTTTCCTCTAAGCCAGTTGTAATCAGAGCTAATTCCCATAGTCAACCCCTGTGAACCATGTGTTACTTCAAGCCATTCATCTCACAAGTGTTTTTTCAAATTTAAATTTTTTTTTTTAATGTTTATTTTTGAGACAGAGAGAGACAGAGCATGAACGGGGGAGGGTCAGAGAGAGGGAGACACAGAATCGGAAACAGGCTCCAGGCTCCGAGCTGTCAGCACAGAGCACGATGCGGGGCTCGAACTCACGGACCGCAAGATCATGACCTGAGCCGAAGTCGGCCGCCCAACCGACTGAGCCACCCAGGCGCCTCAAGTGTTTTTTCAAATTTAACTCATGTTCCCATCCAGGAAGAATAGGGGACTGTTTCTTGCCAGAGTGACAAATACTTCCCACCCCCGTGTTATCACTTTGGCTGGAAATCAAATCTAGGAAAAGGAGTGCAAAATGTGAGGAGCAGGGAGTTTTCAGTTTTCTTAGGAAACTGTTTATACAGGGAACTGGACAGATGACCTGGAAGATAATCCAATGCTGTGGAGTAGAGGCCAGCAAACCCTGGTCAGCTCACAGTCTGCTTTTGTAAATAAAATGTTATTGGAACACAGCCTTGCTCATTTATTTACATATTGTCAAGAGCTGCTTCTGCGCTTCGGCGGCACAAAAAAGTTGGGTAGTTGTGACAGAGACCATGTGGCCTGTGAAGTCTAAAATATTTACCATCTGGATCTTTATGAAGAGAAAAAGGTTGACAATCCTCGCTCTAGTGTCTAAATGAGGAAACACTTTTATCGACTCACCTGGTCAGAGGGAAATGACCTGGGAAGACGGAAACACTGGTTGTCTCTAGCTGCTCCCAGATTTTCAAGTAAGACACTATGCTTACTCCTCCTCCAAATAAAGCCACAAAGGCTTTGCTGTGACTGCATTTACCTCGAATGATTAGAGACCAAGCTTGTGGCCACTGTTTGTTAGAACTTCCTAAAACAAAAGCTAGAAAGAGTCCTAAGAGCCTGCAGTGTCAGATACTGATATGTTTATTCTAAAAATGCAGGAATTATTTCTGTTTCCCATGCAGCTTTCAGAATACCATCATCACTCTCCAGAAATTATACCAAAAATCTCTGACAGGGAAGGACTAGCAACTTTTATCACCCTGGGCCAAAATTAAATTTGACCTTTAATGAAAAAAAAAAATAATTTCATCTTTTATGTAGAGAAGTAATCATGAGTATATATTAAGAAATTCTTAGCAAAGGCTGGGATTTATGTAAGAAAAATATAATCTGTCAGTCTAAGAAATGTGTTAATTATACCACGATTCTCTTATTTTGCTTCACTGGAGAGTTGTTTAAATTGGCATCATTTCTTTTTCAGTTGTCACGTTGTTTTTCTCCACAGGTTTTCATAAAATAAAACCAAAAGCAAATCACAATGATTATTGAATTTTGTGACGTATGCTTCAAGTGACACAGTAGAAAATTAGGTTAGACTGTCTGGATGGATCCTTGTTTTTCAAAGTTGTTTTTTTTTTTTTTTTTTTTTTTAGTCACTTCAGACAAGATGCCACATTCTTGCCTGAAGCACTGGCAATAAAAGAAAGGTGTTAGATACAATAGAGAAGCACTTCCAAGGTTAGCATACAATGCCTAATTTTTTTTGTTTGTTTGTTTAAGGATTTCATAAGGTTCCCTAGTTGAGTAGCTGTCCTATGAAGGCTTTCCGTTAGAAATGATGGGTGGACTGAGTCAGGCCCTAGAAAGAGGCACATTTCTATACTTCAAAGAGAAAGGAAAAGAAACAAAGGCTGGAAGAGAAGGACAATCTACCTTAGGAGTAGATTTCTTTTTTTGCTGTGCTGCGCAAGTGTGGGGATGAGCGTGGAAGGAACAATTGGGATGCATACTGTACGGCCAGGCCTGGACAGTTCTGAATCAGTAGTCATTACCACCTCTCCCTTCCCAGGGCTCTGCCGCTCTCTGTGGGCTGTGTCTCCCCACCACACACACACACACACACACACACACACACACACACACACACACATGAGTCATTCATGGCTTCAAGAAAATTAAAAAGTAACATAAAAGTTGTCACCTCACAAGCCAGTTTGATCTCACTGCAGTAAGTACCGACTCTGTCTAATCTTCCTTCTCTGCAACCTTCAGTGCCCCAGGCATGACCAGAGTGAAGCAGACATCACTTCTGCATCATCACTCTTGATTGAGCTTCAAGCAAGATTAGTTTTAACTTATAGCAGAATCTCAGGGCGCGGGGAAGAAGATGCGGCCTGGTGATCATCATGAAGATTACCTATCCACCTACTCTGCTTCAGGACTCAATTCTCTTAGCCATATTTTCATTTGGTGCCAATGGAGGGAAGAGAAGGGCATGCTTTCTGTTGTCTCTGTCGTCAAAACCAGCTCCAGTCTTTAGGGCAAATGTTCCCCTATTTGAAAAGCATTCCTTCACCTGGAGAAGCAGATTTAATTAAATTCTCTTGGGGAGCCTTGGTGGCTCAGTCAGGTGAGTGTCCCAGTTCGGCTGAGGTCATGGTCTCCCGGTTTATGAGTTTGAGCCCCACATCCAGCTCGCTGCCATTAGCCTGTCAGCATCAGCGCAGAGCCAGGTTTGGATATTCTGTCTTCCTCTCTCTGCCCCTCCCCCACTTGCGCTCGCCCCAAAATAAATATTTAAATAAATAAATAAATAAATAAATACTCTTTACTGAAGTATTCAGAAACTGTAGTCCCAGCTTTACCACTTTTTTTTTTTTTTTCCAGGGTGACCGATACATAAAGAGACATTCACATGATTTGACTATGACTGAGAGGCCAGGCTGGGGAAATGGAGTGGACCCTTTTTTTATGATTCATTTGTTAAAACCAAATTGACTGACTCTTCCCTGTTTTGTTTTGTTTTTCTCTGAAAATAGACTCTTCTTTCTCCTACTTCAAAACTCCAAACATGGGCAAAGTGACTCTTGTAGGCCATAGATTTCTGAACAAAACACTAGTGATTTAAGATGTAAAAACGGAACAGAAAAACTAATATAAAAGGAGATTCAATGAAATATGCACTACATATTTTTATGGCAAAATGCTACAGAATTAATGAATGTTTTGTTATTTATACACATAAGCACAACTATGTTGATACGCACACAATCTTTTATCTTTGTAACACCATTTGATAAATGTGTATTGGGTTAATAAACAAAGAAACTATTACATGCCTAGAACCTATTTAGTGATCTAAATAAGTTCAATCGTATAAGAGATCCAGCTCAAGAGATGACATTTTTGCTCCCAAGTTAAATATATAATCTATATAGAAGGATATTATTATCGAATATTGAGATTAATTTTTTTTCTTTTCTAAAAAATATGAGACCTTTCAGACACTGAGAAAATTGATAATGTTTTTAAAAAGCCCATGAACCCATCATGCAGCTAAAATTATATTTGTCTCTTTAGAGACATAATTCTACGAAACATTAGACGTTGATAGGTCTATGTTGAGATAAAGATAGTTACAGATAGATCTATTTCACTCATTTTAACTGCTGAATACATGTAACACATTATTTTTCATTCCTCTGTTGGATGACTTCCACTGAATAAGGTTTTCATTTCCAGAAAATTTTCTGCTGCAATGTGATCCTTGAACACATGGAGCCAGTGCTATCCACTGATCAGGAAGGCAGAAGGTGCTGCCTAGAGGGACAAAAAAACTAATCACTTAGACTTGACCTTAAGAAAGGTTTTTAAAAGTGCTTATAGGAAACAATAGTCTGAAAGAAAGAAAGAAAGAAAGAAAGAAAGAAAGAAAGAAAGAAAAAGAAAGAAAGAAAGAAAGAAAGAAAGAAAGAAAGAAAGAAAGAAAGAAAGAAAGAAAATAATAGTCTGGAAAACAATGCATTCATTTGCAAGAGCTGGATTTCATTAAAAGCAGAAAACTTTTTTTTTCTTTTTTTTTTTTTTTTGAGAGAGAGAATGTGCATGAGCAGGGGAGAGGCAGAGAGACAAAAGCAGAGAGAGAGAGAGAGAGACAGAGAGAGACAGAGAGAAAGAGAGAGAGAATCCCAAGCAGGCTCTGTGCTGTCAATGCAGAGCCTGACACAGGGCTTGATCTCCGAACTGTGAAATCATGACCTGAGCCAAAATCAGGAGTCAGATGATGATCTGGGGCGCCCGGGTGGCTCAGTTGGTTAAGTGACCGACTTTGGCTCAGGTTATGATCTCGCGGTTCATGGGTTCAAGCCCCGCGTCAGGCTGTGTTGACACCTCAGAGTCTGGAGCCTGCTTCGGATTCTGTGTCTCCTTCTCTCTCTGCCCCTCCTCCATTCATGCTCTGTCTCTCTCTCTCTCTCAAAGGTGCATACATGTTTTTTAAAAAATTAAAAAAAAAAAAAGAGTTGGATGCTCAACCGACTGAGTCACCCAGGTACCCCAAGAAATTATAGGTTTAAAACATAAAGACAAAAATGAGAGAACGGAGAAGCAGAAAGAGAAAGACCCTTACTAGACTGTAGGGAGGGCAGGGACAGGACTAGAGAGAAGAGAACCAGTTTGCACTGGAGTGCAGAGGCTGATCCTGACCTTTCTTTCAAGTTTCTTCTCTACAGCACAATAGGGAAGCCTAGGAATTAAGTTCATTACATATGAAATGACTTAGCTAAGGTTTTCTAGAAAACCAGCTTGAGGGAGGGAATAAGTATTGATGCTTTCTTGGTGTGATACTGTGATTTATAATAAATATTTTGTCTTTGTCCTCATCACTGGTACAGAGCTACCAAAACCCTTGGAGTTTTCTAAGTAATGAGAGCTATAAAAATGTCTTGTTTATCTTAATGAGGTCAGTTTTGGAAGCACCTGGGAATAGCGGCTTCTTGCCAGAACTGCCAAACATGTGATTAGGTTAGAAATTTTAGTCCCACCCCACCCCCCGAACTTCAGGGAGGGGAGATGGGCTAGAGTTTGAATCATTTGCCAATAACAATCATGCCTACCTCATGAGGCCACCATAAAACCCTGAAAGACTAGGTTTAGAGAGCCTCCAGGTTGGTGAACACATGGAAATGTCAGGAGAGGGTATGGAAGCTCCATGTCCTTTCCCCATACCTTGTCCTATGTGTCTCTTCTGTCTGCCTATTTCTGAGTTATATCTTTTTATAATAACCTGATGACCTAACAAGTAAAATGCTGCTCTGAGTTCTATGAGCCATTCTAGCAAATTAATCAAACCCAAAGAAGGAGGGGGTTGTAGGAAGCTCTGACTTCTATCGGTTGATCAGAAGTACGTGTAATAACCTGGACTTGCTTCTGGCATCTGGAACCTAAGGCAAGAGTTGTTGGAACCTCCAGTCTACAGCTGATTGGTCAGGAGCCCAGGCTTCAGACTGGAGTCTGAAGTTTTTGTGGGGGGCAGTCCAGTAAGACTGAACACTTAATCTAAGGGATCTGATATAAACAGACAGTGTCAGAAGTGAGCTGAATTGTAGGATGCCCAGCTGGTATCTAAGAACTGCTTGGTGCTGTGGAGGAAACCAACCCCAACCTTCAATGAAACTGGTTCCAGAACACCCCAAAGATTTGGTAAGATGTCTGAGCAAGAGAAAGAATACATGAAGTATGGAAGGAAGGGAGCCAACCCATGAAATGGCCTCAAGGCCCCATATTGGCTGTGTCTTCACAATAAACTATTTTCTAAGCAAAGGTCTCCACTCGATGAGAGAGGACATTTCTGGATAAACTCCACAGAGAAACTATACTTGAGGGAAGTTTTTCAGAGGGAAGAAAAAGAGAGATCATGTTTATCTGCAAAGCTTCTTAGAATGTTCTGTCTTCTCCATAGGAAGTTAGCTACCTCCAATTCCAAAGTGTACAACCTTGGTAGATTATTGAAAAGCAGTGTCTCATGCCAGTAGGCAGTGTTTTGTCTCAGTCCAAAAGTGGCAAAATGTAAGAACTCTGAATAAGCAGGCAAGTCACAGGGCAAAGTGGTAGCTGACCCGGTCAAACATGCACACCAAAATAGCTATGCCTGAGGCTAAGCAAACTGCTAAGTGTTTAAAGGAAGAGAAAGCCAAGAGAATCTGAAGAGACCCTTCAAATGTATTCCCTCCCTGCCTTCTTAGAAAACTGAGAGGAACCATGTATTTGGACATATGACAATACGAAGTCTGCCAGCATACAACAGACACAACAGCCATACCACCCCATCTGGTCTCACACACTTCCAGAGAGCCACAGAGGAGATCTAGAAAAATTTCCTGGACGCTTTCCTGCTGTGGAAACTGAGATTTCCTAGTGTGTGATGCGATTCTTGAAAACTAATAGACCCTTCATCAGAAGAAATGTGAACTCCAGAACTTGGCTTAGTTCCAAGCAAAGCTAGCTGTGGTGCAAAAGGATAACTAAAATTGCACATGGGCATATCTGGAGTTGCAAATGTAAATCTGAAATCGCTTTAGATGAAAATAAACCCCCCCAAAAAAAAACAAAATAACACCAACACAAACCCCCAAAAAAGATAAGGTACAACTCAGATCAATGGATGTTGTGTACCATATGGACGGCATAAGAAATATAACTGTACTTCTCATGACAGAAGCTAATTGATGGCTGGAACATCAGGGACAGTTAATAAAGATGGTGTGACTAAAACTAGGCCTCTAGGAATGACGAATTTTGAGAAGCAGAGAAGAGCTCCAAAAGCGTACCACACGAAAGGGAAAGAAAGGCAAGAAACAAGGATTTTGGCAGTGCGTTTGATGTAGGTGAATGCAGAAGTGAAATGAACCCAGATCATACGGCTTTGACGGCCAGACATAAGCAAGTGTTATCGTAGAAATATAAGGAAAACAATACACAATCTTAAGCAAGGGAGTAACATGAACTAAGGTAAGCTAGAGGAAGAAAAATCAAGAGGCCACGATAGAGTCTGTTAGGAAGAGAAATGGAAAGAAAACTAAAGTGGCAATCGCAATGGTCTAGACATGAAGTAATAAGGACTTGAATCAAAAGAGATGACAGTGGAGTCAGCAAGACTCCAAGGAAGAACCAAGTCTATTATACTTAGAGACCATACTTGATATGGGGTAAACTACAGGAATACTTCAGAGACGACTGAATTTGGGGAATGGGTGACTGGGTCATCGTTGGCTCAAACCAGAGAATTAAGAAAGCCTACAGGGATACTGTGAGAAAAATATGGGCGTAAGTTCAGTTTGGGGCTTACAGAATTTGAAAAACTGGTAAGACATATTAGGAGAAATGGCAAGGTGGCAGATATAAATGACATTGTAACTCCAGGGAGAAAAAGACCAGGTTGTGATTAAGATCTGGCCATTCGTACTGTATCGCATTAACAATAGAAGTCAACAGAGAAAAATGATGATCCTGCCTCATGGCTATGATGATAAAAGTCAAATACTAAACCTGGAAATTGTGTGTGAAATAAAAGTTGAAAACAAAATGCTCCTATAAAGCATTGTAACAGACTGAAATGTTTGTGTTCCCCCGAAATTCACACGTTGAAACACTCACCCTCAATGTGATGATACTTGAAAGCAGGCCCTTTGGGAGGTGATTAGGTTTTCATGAGGTAGTGAGGGTGGTACCTTCATGGGATTAGTGTTCCTATAAGAAAAGGATGAGACCCAAGAACTCTCTCTAGAAGCAGCCTTGAGGATAGGTCCTTTGAGCACACAGAGAGAAAGGAGCTGACTACAAGCCATTCAAGCAGCTCTCACCAGACACCCAATGTTAATACCTTGACCTTGGATTCCCCAGCCTCCAGAACTGTAAGGAAAAAAAAAAAAATGTCTATTGCTTTAGCCATCCTGTCTAAGGTATTTTGTTACAGCAACCTGAACTGACTAAAACAAGCATTTCAAGTACAACCTGAATCCTTCTTGTTTTTTTTGAAGGATTTAGTAGCTAAACTGCAAAATAATTTTCTGATAATTTTGTATCTGTTTAGCTTTTGTTATACATAAAAAGGATTTTTCCCTGTTTCACTCCTTACTTCTCAGAGCAGCCACATTTTTGGTCTTGGATAATATCTGGCTTTCCCTAGAACCTGAAAAGTGTTATTTGGTGTTTTGGGATGTCCCAGCATGGCTTCAAAACTTCAAGGGAGAAGGGGATAATTCAACTACAGAGAGAGGGAACTGAGTTTCATGACTGATGGAGAAGTAAGAAGGTTCTTGGAAAAGCAGCTAACTTAAAAAAAAATCCTTCACTGCACCAGAGAACAGAGGTGGTACCTGTGAAGGGCTGACTTACAGCTACCTGTGGTCTCAACACACACAATGCCCACCCCCCTTGGGAGCCATAGCCAAGGGTCAGCAGTGTGGCATGGCAGTAAGGAAGCAAGCATTTGGATTTATAGGGGCTTCCTGCTTTGGAAGAGATTAACTCAGCTCGATCATCAGTGCCCAGCATGGACTAATGCTGCACTAATTTTCTGCATTACTCAGCTCCAAGGTTTGTGTTAGGGAAGGGGCTCCAGGAAACTACTAACATTGGCTGTTCCTGCAAAAGTTATGGGAGGGATGTGAGCCGCGTTAATTGTGATTTAGAAAAGTAAATAGAAAGTTAACTAAATAGGACCACTTCTCTTCTAGTTGCACGCCTTGTGCATAGCGTTCTAAAATAAGGACGGGAGATTATAAGACAAACAGGACTGTCTGGCATCTTGCTTTTCATAGAGATTTCCAGACTTGATATTTAAATTTAAGTATTATTTTAGAGCAGGTTATTTTCCTGAAGAAGTAAAGAGTAAACAGCTTTTTATATGTGTGAGGAATGTGCCTATTATGATGTAAATTTTCAAAACTCATTATTTTACTGTAATGCCACCTTACAGCGCTCATCACATTACTGATACTTACTAAAGTGATGTCATTTGCACATTTTTAGAAACTAATCCAAATCATAGCTTGCAATTCTGAAATCCAAAAGACTGAGTGCACAGAAATGCAAAGGAAACCAAAACTATGTAAACAAACCTATACTGTCCTGTTCAACTAAACTGAAAGGCTATGGAACCCTGATATTTTCCTTTGATATGAGTCCATTAAGTGGCATCTCTTTCTAGACAACATTTAAAAATGCACAGTATGGCAGGCTCCCTCTGCACTATAAAAGGATGAGTTAATGTTCTTGGCTCCATTTTTTTCTCTTCCTTACTTCATGTGAAAGATTCTATTTAACATTCAACACTTATTTAAAATATTTAATTTATGTCTATTTTGTTTCCATCACTTCAACATAACCAAATTATAGTTCCAAGACTTTACATTATTTATGATATAGAAACAGGATGTCTTGGTAGCTCAGTTGGTTAAGTGTCCAACTTAGGCTCAGGCTAAGATCTCAAGGCTTATGGGTTCAAGCCATGCATCAGGCTCTGTACTGACAGGTCAGAGCCTGGAGACTGCTTCAGATTCTGTGTCTCCCTCTCTTTTTTGCCCCTCCCCGCAGTGGTTCTCTCCCCCCTCCTCAAAAATAAACATTAAACAAATTTAAAAAAAAAGAAAAAAGAAATGGCAGTAAGCCAGCTTACAAGGAAACTTGTGCTTTAATTATAGGTGAAGTATGTTAAAAACCAAAGAAGTGTTTGAAGTAAATATTTACTTTACTTTTAACTACTCAAATCCAAGGCAGGATGTATTAAAATCTTTGCCTACCTCTTTTAACTTCTCCCTCACTTTTTTCCTCACAGTAGAGCAAGAAAAGTTTATCAAACCATTTTTCTATATAACACCCTACATTTCATTTTCTTTTTTTATTTTTTTTAACATTTATTTATTTTTGAGACAGAGAGAGAGCATGAACAGGGGAGGGTCAGAGAAAGAGGGAGACACAGAATCTGAAACAGGCTCCAGGCTCTGAGCTGTCAGCACAGAGCCCGACATGGGGCTCAAACCCACGGACTGGGAGATCATGACCTGAGCCGGTCGGACGCCTAACTTGAGCCACCCAGGCGCCCCATACATTTCATTTTCTAAAATTTTTTTTAATAAGACTTTGTTTGATTAATATAATAATAATTCCTGTGTTTTCTCATGATGACCTTATGTCCTTATATATGTAATAATCACACAATAGCATATGGACACAAAGGGACTCCCAAAGGGAAGATGATTCTTTTTTTAATTTTTTTGATGTTTGTTTATTTTTGAGAGACAGAGAGAGATAGAACATGAGCGTGGGAGCAGCAGAGAGAGAGAGGGAGACAGAAACCGAAGGAGGCTCCAGACTCTGAACTGTCAACTCTGACACGGGGCTCAAACCCACAAATTGTGAGAGTATGACCTGAGCCAAGTTGGACGCTCAACCGACTGAGCCACCTAGGCACCCTAATAATGTACATTTTAGATCTCAAAGCAGTAACTTTCTTTGATTTTCCTCAGCTAAATTTGTGGATATTTAAGGAAGATAAATGATCTTGGATCATTATTATTCAGCAAATCAGTAGGAGCAGATAGTTACAAAGTCCTATGGCAAATCCAAATGGCTAATAACACATTTTTGCCAAAATTGCTGAAAGAGTGACAAGTAAATTTTAAAAGTAACATATTTGAATGAAAATGAGAAGTATGTTAATTTTATGAGAGAGTTCTATTCAGAGGTGGAGGAATAACTTTGAAAGGTAATCATGCAGTGGCTCTCCCTGTCAGGTATCCCGATAGGTTTTCTCTTATTGTACTACCCCAAATTCACTTAAACTTGATTCCTAGATCATTTTGTTTAATAAATTCTGTTTTGCTTCTCTCCTGATCTATCCTCCCTGTATGTCTATTATGTCTCATACTGATTTCATACCTTCTTTCTCTCTCTGTCTCAATCTTTTTCTGTCACACACATACACACACACACACACACACACACACACACACACACACATTCCATCAACTGTTTGTGTATCAGGTACAGATCTTTAAGTTTACAAACATGGGTGTATAAAAACAATCATATTTATTTGTTTTCCTTACAATGATGCTCTGTTTTTCCAGAAGAAGCATCTAAATTCTGGTACCCTGTGCCAAGAACTGGGGCCAGGAACATATCACTCTCAGGTGGTGTTTTCCCTACTTGAATTTCATGCCTGACTTTTCTATTTCTGAGTCCCTCAAGAAGAAACCAGAAATGTTGCATATTGGTCTTTGAAATAGTAATATAACTAACTTTATGAAAACTGTATTATCTTGATTCCAGAATCAGACGTGTACAGAAAAACCAAAACAAACAAAACCAAAAAACATTGTGGGTCGATTCTACCTATGAATTTTTATGCAAGAATCCTAAGTAAGATATTATAGAAATACATAAAAATCGTCAGAGTAAATCATTACCAAGTATAATTTAATCACAAGAATATAACTGATCCTTTAACCTTGGGCAGTCCCTTTAAGTAGTTCACCAAACTGAGCCATAAAAAAAATCAAAAGCCAAATGATAATACTAATAAATGCATTAAAAACTGGGTGAAAGTTTAATGAATCATGATTTAACATAAAATCTTAGTGAATAAGGAATAAATTTAAGTTCTTTAACTGATAAAGGATCTATGTCAAAAAAAAAGATAACATCACACACAATGGTGATATGTTGCAAGATATCTCTTAAAAGTTAGAAGCAACACGTGGATGTCTGCTATTATCATTCTCTTCACCACTGTACTACAAAATTCAGGTAATGCAACGTGACAAAGTAAGAGAGAGATTGAGAGAGAGGCAGAGACTGATTTTACGATTAGAATAGGAGAAACAGAAGTGTCATTGTCCACTAAATGTGCAACTATTAATAAAAAAATCCAGAAGAATCTACAAATCATCAAAATTAGTAGGTGACATCAGCTGTGTAAGAGTATAAAAGTTTATTACACACAAAAAAATCATCTTTTTCCTAAAAACTGGTAAGAAACATTTAGGAATAGAAGTTTTTAAAGTTATTATAATAGAAATAAAAAGTATAGAGTAATTGGAAATAAACTAAGGAAAGTTATAAGAAGAATGATTTAAAAATGTATAGAATATTACAGAAGGACATGAAGGGATACTTAAAATGTAGGGATATACTATCTTAATGGATGGGAAAACTGAACAATAAAGATGACAATATTCATAAAATATATCCTATCAAAATCTAATTGGCTTTCTCATAATATTTGAAAAGTGTTCTTAAAATTCATAAAGTTAAATATTAAGAATAAAGGAAGGCATACCCTAGCAGACGTGACACTTTTTATAAAGTGTTATTTACACTAAAGGGTTTAGCAATACGATGAATATACCAAAGGACAAAATCAAGAGCCTGCAAAGAGCTCTATTCATATTTAGAAGTAGTATCAATGAGGGCTGGCATTACATATAGTAAGGCAAAGGAAGCTGGAAATAATACATTTGAATCATCATCTTACTCCATAAAAAAAACTAACCTAGCTACAATTATATAACATGACATCAAAAAGGGTAGGCAAGGGGCACCTGGGTGGCTCAGTCGGTTAAGCGGCCGACTTCAGCTCAGGTCACGATCTCGCAGTCCGCGAGTTCGAGCCCCGCGTCGGGCTCTGGGCTGATGGCTCAGAGCCTGGAGCCTGCCTCCGATTCTGTGTCTCCCTCTCTCTCTGCCCCTCCACCGTTCATGCTCTGTCTCTCTCTGTCTCAAAAATAAATAAACGTTAAAAAAATTAAAAAAAAAAAAAAAAGGGTAGGCAAGAAGGGCCTGACTCAGTAAGTCTGGCAAACAGTGCTTTGACTGGATGCTATTAGACTAGAGAACCACACTAGCTCTGCAGCGTAGATGGTGAAGTTATTTCTCAGAGGGGGAAGGGCTAGCATTTCTGATACTTAGAATTAGTTTCTCACTGTCAGATAAAGACGCTACAAATAAGCAAAGGGGAGGTGGGGGAGGGTGGAATGACTTCCGAGGTGAATTAAGGGTAAGAGATGTCAGTATGAACTCACCTTTATTGTATCCAGATGAGAAAACATCACAAAAACAAACTTGCGGGGCTCTTAAAAATATCTGTTACTTCTAAAAAAACACTGTCCATTCCATGGAAAAGAAAAACACTGAAACACTTTCACAGATCTGAAGACTAACCACACATAACAACTAAATGCAATGTGAGATCCTGAACTGAATCTTAAAAAAAGTGGCAGAAAAACTGGCAACATCTAAACAAAGTCTGTAGTTTAGTTGGAAGCATTGTACCCATGTTACTTTCTTGGTTTTGATAAATGTACCGTAATTATTCAAGGTACTACTCGTAAGGGAAGTTGGGTAAATTGTATATCGGAAATTTCTGTGCTGTCTTTGGAATTTGTCCTGAAATTTAAAATTATTCAAATAAAACAGTTTAACAAAACAACTTAATTTCAATTTTATTCACTCCTTGTTCCTTGTTTCCTTTAAAAAAAGATGGCATACATGTAATAAATTACATAGAACATGAATCTTGTTTTATCTAAGAAATTCATGTAGAAACAAAGTATCAGCAAATACATTTACTTATTCAAAATTAAATTATGTAAGATATGACCTCCTTACACAACTTAACTTCCCATTAAGTGAAAATTGTGTACCTGGGCAGTAAAATTAATTGCATGTTATGTTTTCAAGGGAGTTTTTTAACAAACAACTTGTTGTCCTATTTTTTCCTAAGTAACTAAAATATTTCTAGGGCTAACTAAAGTATCTCTTTGTATAAAGAAATAGATATAAATGAAAACTGGCAGTATTATAATGGTCACTTCTTTAGCAATTGTTTCTTATGTTCATTAACATATTTCATTTTGAAAGATGCTTGTGAAACAAGATTTGATATGAGACTTTGAAAAATTAATCAAGGGGCACCTGAGTGGCTCGGTCAGTTAAGCGTCCGACATCGGCTCAGGTCATGATCTCATGGTTGGTGAGTTCGAGCCCTGCAACGGGCTCTGGGCTGACAGCTCAGAGCCTGGAGCCCACTTCAGATTCTGCGTCTCCCTCTGTCTGCCCCTCCACTGCTTGCATTCTCTCGCATTGTCTCAAAAATAAACAAACAATAAAATTTTTTTTTAAATAATCAAGACAATTTCACAGCTAATTCAGAGCAACACAGTCAAAAGTGACTTCCATCTGATTTGTTTCCATTCTTCCATGTGAATTATGCATGTGTGTGTGTGTGTATGTATGTGCTGGGATTATATAAAAATCATACACATTCCACAAGCAGTCTGTCAGTGGATATAGAACAGAAAAAATTTGGGATTTTAATTGGTTCTCAGTCTCTATGAGGCACATAAGATCTGAACTTCATATTAATTATTCATTTCCTCTAATTCAGTCAACACCCTCTTTTGTTTTACAATGCTTCAAATATTCATTATGTAATAATCATATTTTCCCAATACTTATTGCAATGGAATCCCTGTTCTTTAGAACAGTCACTCACAAAGTTTAGCAAGCATTAAAGTCACCTACAGGGTTTGTTAAAACAGTTCCTCAAGCCCCATCTTCAGAATTCCCGATCCAGTAGGTCTGGGGTGGAACCCAGGAATATGCCTTTCTAAGTCCCTAGCTGCTAAGGATGCTACTACTGGTGTTAGATGCACACATTCTTACTTCATCTGTCAAATGTCTCTGCTTCCAGTATTTAAAGTAGGTGTTTTAAGCTTCTCCTCTCTCCTAACATCCCTCATGGAAAGAGAGAATTACAAGCTGATATGTGAAATGGACTAAAGGAAACCTCATCTAAAATGGAGGCCAGAAGACGGAGGTCTAATGCACCACCCCTCCTTGTCAACTGAAGACCCCAACAGAAAGACACACCTTGCATTCCCAACAGGAAGAAGCTTACTTTACTGCTCCTGCAGGAGAAAGGAAGAACTTCTCCTTGCTCAGCAACATGCTCAGCCAGTGAATACCTTAACTCAACAAATGAGAGGCCATCACCACACTGAATGCTCACTTCCTTCCTGACCTTCCTTCCAAGCAGCTCTTCTCAACTTCCTTCTCCAGGCTTGCCTATGGTTTGCCAGAGCTTGCTGTTTTGAATTGCAATTCCTCTGCTCTTCCTGAATAAAGCACTGTGCTGGCAAAATAACCAGCTGTTTTGTTTTTAAGGTCAACAGGGACTTATACATAATGTGTGTAATATGAATCAACAGGTAGAATGAAAACAGATTTGCAAAGAAAGAGCGGACATGTTTCCAAAAGCCATTTTATTTTCTAAGAATGCTAACCCAAATTAACTACCAATTGACTACACAGATGTTTATCTCTAGAACAACCCTACATTTTGCAAATCAATATATACTTGTCTGAGTATAGTATAAATCAGAGAGCTCCTGAGACAGAAAGGAGTTCCTCATATACATTGTTCTCCCACCTGGTGAACAATGAGAAACTTCTGCTAGTCAACAATTTCAAAATATTTCCATGGACATTTGCTTTCTCAGTAGTATATTAATAGCTTTAATCAGAAGTAGCTTAATAAAGGAAATTTACTACAGGGATTCTTGTATTTGTATTTCTGAACTACAGCCATACCTGTGTATGAATTAGTATCACAAGTCTGCTAGGGATTTTTAAAAACTATTATTATTTTTACTGTATTTAGTGGTCTACTAGCATAGATAAAGTCATCACATCATCACAACAATCAGAATTACATTAAAATATTGTTTTGTTGTTATTCAATGTAAGGTTGTTTAAAGGCTTTTCTTTTTTAAAGAATAGTTTTAGGTTAACAGCAAAATTGAGAAAAAGATACAGAGATTTCCCATATCTCCTCTATGCCCACACATGCACATTCTTCCTCATTATCAACATTTACTAGAACGGGGCATTTTTTCACCACGGATAAACCTACATTGACATATCATAATCACTCAAAGTCTGTAATTTACTTGTGTTCACTGTTGCTGCTAAACACTCTATGGGTTTGGGAAAATGTTTAACATATATGCCTCATGTATAATACATGCATAATGATGTATTTTCACTGCCCTAAAAATATTTTTATAACTGTAACCTTTCACTCACTGATGGTTCTTGATCCAGAAAGTCACAAATATGTTATCAAATCATGGGATTTCTAAGGATTCTATAGAAGAGGAAAAAAAATGTCTTCTACCATTCTAGATTCTTGGCTGAGACTATCATGTAATAAAAAAAAAAAAAAAAAAAGATTAATAGGAGAAAAACAAACACAAGTTTAATAACATGTATACCTCCTGTATAAATGAAAGATACTCAGGAACACTGAATAACTCCCCCAAATGATCAAAGCCACCACCTTAAATATCATCTCCAGCTAAAGACAAAAGAAATACATTGGATGGGTAGAGAAGGCCAGTTGCAGGAACAGATACTGTTCTTATACAGTGTTAAGACCAAGTCTCCTCCACGGATAAGAATTTCTGGAGATTTAGTCCTCCTCTTCCAGGTATAGAGAGGGAGACACCCTTACACATGTAGATTTTACATAGGTAAAACTTTTTACATATGTAAATTTCTTTTACAAATGGGTTAACTTCTAACCAGAAGGAAGCTTATTTTGGACTGGTATATTCTGTTCCCTTTTAATTCCTTCTAAGACAAGATGGAAACTACCAAACCCAATGGACAAAGATTCTCATCCTATAACATTCATGTGCGTCTACTTGCCAATTCCCTTAAAAAGTGCATACAAAACTCTTCAAAATCATTTGCAAATGATTATGAACTCACTAGAAGTTATAAAAATTATATCCTGTTTCAGATATTCACTGGGTCTTCCAAACAGCTCTTTCTAAAATGTATCATTAATTAACAGCAATCATTTTATTATCATATTAGTGCACTGATCTGTTTTTTATTTTTTTGTGGGTTTTTTTTGAGAATTCTTCTTTTTCTTTGTATTTTCTTAGTATTGGGAGGTTTATAGCCTTATATAGTTAAATAAACGTTCTCAGAGATGAAATTTACTGAGAAGCTATGTCCAAATTTTTTTTATATACTATCTTAAAATCTGACAACCTTTTCAACAAATTTAAGAATGCATTATAATTCTCATTTTGTAGGTGAGAAAAAGAGCTCACGAAAAAAAAATCACTTGCTTCAAGTCACACAACTGGTAAACATCATTAATATATCGAACTCAAGGATACATTCATTGTACTCACTGTACAAGTAAATAAAAGAAAAGAAGTTTGGGACAGATGTTTTATTTTCTATCAAGTAACAAAAATATAGCAATTAACTTGGAATGGGATTCTCAAGTTTGGTTTACTTTACCCTAAAGAAGCAACTTTTAATTTCCCTAAATTCCTTGAGCCAAGATATCAAGAGAAATGGACTCCAGAAAGGCAAAGGGGAGGGTTGTACCCTATCTTTGGCTTTCTCTTCTGTTTACCTTATAATCTCAACTACATTTCAGTGTTTATCTTCTTTTGTTTAATGGTAACTTATGATTTCCTGCTCTTCAGCAATTCAGCGATTTCTGAATACACTGAGCTTTGCCTAAAGGGAATGACTCCCCACTGATATTCTGATTCTGTTATTGGGTATCTCATTTGATTGGGAGGTTAGTGTTGCTTTCAGTTCAGTTAGTTTCCATGTGGGAATACACATCTGACTTACTCAAATCTTAGAATGCCATTTGCTAAAGTAAGTGGAAAATAACATCTTGCAGATCCTCAACTGACTTAAGAAATAGACATTAAACATTATTAGAGGCAGAATTTGTATGATCCTATTCAAAAACTTTCTTCATGCTTTCATACTGTTCCCTCCTTCAAATCTATTAGAATTTTTCATCCCCATCTCCCTAATGAAAACCCAGTTATGTTCATTCAGCTGACAAATATAACCTGGGTTTGGCCCTGTTAACCTATACTCTCAGGAAAAACAGAGAATGGAGGAGACAAAAAAAAAAAAAAAAAAAAAAAACAAAAAACCTTCCCTCTTTCCACATATGCCTGATTGGCCTGAGATCCAAAATGTGTTTTATTTAATGGCCTAAGTCCAGAAGCCACTGCTGATTGCATCATTACATTATCATTTGTTTATTTGCTATTTTTCCCCCCTGATTGACTTGAAATGCTGTTTCTAAAACTTTTTATTTTTTTGTCAGTTTCGCTCCTGGCAGTTGATACCCCAAAATGAGGCAAGTCCCACGACGGTGGACTGTCTCTGTTCCCAAGGCTTTGAGCTTTCTGGGACAAACCAATTATAATTGGATCACTTAGCTTTTAGAAACCTACCTACCTCTTCTAACTTGTTCATGCTGCCATCCCAGAGTCTGTATGAAACAGGCTATAATGAGCCAGGGACTGCCTTGGAAGAACTCAGAAGATTAAATTCCAGTTATATCAAAGTGGTAGTTACTTTCGCTTTCTAAGCAGTGTTTATGAAGAGGAGATGAGTGAGAATAAATCTAGGCCTCAGGTAAAAACAAACACCAAACAACACAACAACACAAGGCAGGAAGTCTCCTCTTATTCCTGATGATGAATGGTAAGAGCATCAATCTGCTAGTGATCAAGAATGGACAGTTATTTGAATAGAAGCCCAGGAAAGAAAAAAAAAAAAAAAAAAAGGAAGATTAAAATTAATTCAGGAAAAAGACCATGCGGCTATTTCCTTCCTTCATCATTTATCCTTTCTTCAAAGGGGCCACTTCCCACCCGTCTCTTCTTTATTTTCTATGCTTCATGCTTGAAACTTTAAGGTAACAGGTCTCAGGGCAGAAAAGCGGGTGGAGCTGTCAGGAGAGGAAAGGAAAAATTTGGTAAAATCGTCAGAGGTTGTTTCTGAAGGACAGGTTGAGATTTGTGTAAGGAACCAACTTTCCTTCCAAATTTCTTATATTCCAGATCAGTTCCTTCCCACGATGAAGCTTTGTCTGCCGTGCTCCAGTCAAGGAATCCTGAGCCCTAAGAAAGCACGACTCCAACCACTGTGGCCAAAAGGCTAATTTGTTTCTCACGTATCTACAGAAAAAAAATGTTTCCTTTTTGCTTATAAATGCTTTCTCCAGAAATCAATAAATAGGATACATATGTTTTAAATATATGCCAAACAAATACAATATATTTTCATAGCTTAAAAAAGTTCCCACTGGTAAATAAATAAACCCATAATTCAGAATTCAGCCTGCCACTATGGAAGGGCTGTAGGGACTTGAGGCTAAAGAGGCTGAAAAGAAAAAGACTCAGAAGGCTGGAATGGGAGTTTCTAAAGCTCAGAAATTCTAATGACTATTTATTTATTTTTTATTTATTTTTTTTAAATTTTTTTTAACGTTTATTCATTTTTGAGACAGAGAGAGACAGAACATGAATGGGGGAAGGTCAGAGAGAGAGGGAGACACAGAATCTGAAACAGGCTCCAGCCTCTGAACTGTCAGCACAGAGCCGGATGCGGGGCTCGAACTCACGGACCGCGAGATCATGACCTGAGCCGAAGTCAGACGCCCAACCGACTGAGCCACCCAGGCACCCCTCTAATGACTATTTAGAAGTGGACACTGAGTCTTTAGAGCCATAGGGATGGCTATCACAGAACTAAAATGTTTCTTACCCTTAGGCATATGCAGTATCCAGGCTTACAAGATTATTGGAATTCTATAAATAAATATTTATAACTAATATTGCAGAGATAATTTACCAAAGAAACACCTAAACTGTCCTGGCTGATGCCTTAAATTTCTCCAAAATCAATCTACTCTGTTGGCTTGATGCTCCATAACATTATGGGTGGCTAAAATTTATTTCCAGTGTAGCTTAAATTTTGAGTTACAGATCCATTCCTAAGAGTATGGTCAATGGAGAAAAGCAAAGGGTGGCAGTGAGGATCTGACAGATCTGGGGAATGTTATGCCACCAAGGTTTTGAAAAGAAAAGAAAAGAAAAGAAAAGAAAAGAAAAGAAAAGAAAAGAAAAGAAAAGAAAAGAGAAAAGAGAAGAGAAAAGAAAAGAGAAAAGAGAAGAGAAAAGAAAAGAAAGAAAAGAGAAGAGAAGAGAAGAGAAGAGAAAAGAAAAGAAAAGAAAAGAAAAGAAAAGAAAAGAAAAGAAAAAAGGCAATGAATCTTCAGGGGTTTGACTATTCCCCAAGTTGATTAAGAGGAAGACTTAAACCTAAATCACTATTAGACTCCAAAATTGTGTCATTATGCCAAAATTGAACAAAGGTAAAAGAACAAAAAAACAAAAAACATCTGATTAAAAATTCTTTAAATATCTGGTACTTTGAGCTATCCTATTCAGGATATTAAGAGAAATGTTGTATATTATTACAAGTTATTTTTCCTTCCTGCTCTATTAATATGGAAAATTCCAAATATATAAAGTAGTTGACTATAAGATGAGGATCCTATTTTGATTCTGAATTATATAAAAGAATAAGAAAAGACAATGAACACTGTCAATGGATTTGCAAAGTGATCTGAAATTCACTTCTCAACAAGAAGTGACTTATTTTATAAAAGAAATGTTTTCTTTTAATCTATATTTATCATATCATCAGTATAGTTCGTAACGATTTACCACTAATATTATTTTACATTCTAAAAAGATTACAAGCTACTTTCATAGACTACCTGAAATCTGTCATTTTGAATGACATTCAGAGGGGACACAACACTGAAAAAAATTAAAGATACGGTTTAGCCCCCTGAGAAGCATGGAGCCTGCTTGAAATTCTGAGCAATTCACTGGTTATTTTGAAGTCTTTAAGTTAAAATTAGTAAACTCTCAAACAAAAACTGTTTGCAGCTGTAAGATCAAATTTTATATTATATTTATGCAACACAAATGCAGACATCAGGAACAAAAGGCTTGCCCGTCTTAAAGGCATTCCTAGTTTTAAAATCACAGAGGTTATGCTTTTCTCTGTGTGTTTCTGAGTTTACTGTCAAAAAACCCTTAGACAATCTGTTGACTCAGATCCCTCTGTGACCTTTCCTTTCATTTGAACCTTTCATGCATAATACATTTTAATACTGGGGTTGCGCACAGAGTCCACCAACTAAACACATGAGCACTGAATAAATATTCCTGAGGACAAACGAAACTTGTGGAATGTGAAAATCATTACAACTAAGTTTCATTTCTGTCCTTTCTTTATATATATATATATATATATATATATATATATATATATATATATTTATTTATTTAATTTTATTTATCTGAGAGAGTGGGGAGAGGGGCAGGGAGAATCTTAAGCAGGATCCATGCTCAGCAGGGTACCCAACATGAGGCTTGATCCCATGAACTTAGGATCATAACCTGAGCCAAAATCAAAAGCTGGACATTCAATCAACTAAGCTACCCAGGCCCCAACATTGCTGTCCTTTTAATTACATAGGTTGTAAGTGTAACATGGCCAAGAACCAGATTTACCTCCATTTATAAAAAGGTATATGCCAGCCCCAAATCTATGACAATCAACCATTTTGGTCCATTCCCATGTGTTTTTTCTATTTTATCTTGGCTTTTGGACCCTATCTATTTATATAATTTTTGGGTGCTCCTCTATTATAAAAACCCTGAAGTCATTCTTTCTGGGTTGTCATTTTTTATTCACCTCTTCTATTCAGTATAACCTGTTCCTCAATCTTCTAGAATGGTCTAGATATATTTTTCTTGATCAGCGTTATCCAAAATGGTATTATATAGCTGTCTTACACAGTTCAGTTTCTGAGATCTGAGTTAGGAAAGGCTGCATTCTACACTGTCTTACATAGTTACCATGGACATCTTACATGAAAGATTCTGAGAAAATCATGATTAAGAAGAAACAAAACTGTTATATATATAACTTTTTCTCAAATTTATCTGATTACAAAACATTTTTTTTTTCCATAACACACAAGAAGATCTTAGAGAAAGACACAGTGACAGGAAATATTATTCTGTATTCTAATCTCTTGAGCAACTGCAGCCCTTCACTACTGGCCTCTGATATGCAAACCATTTAAAAGGCATATTATTAACAGGAAAGTAGTATTCAAGGCACAGGCAATACTCCTAATTACAGATATTGAGAAGGCTATGTTTTTAATTCCTTCATATGCAATAAGCAAAGATCGCATGACTCAAGATGGCAATAGCCAGAAAGTGTCTTCCACCCATACATAAAGGTTAATGAAAGCTTTTTAATTCTTTACTTATATCCTACAATTAATTTAACAGAGCTAACTTGTGTTGTTCCCATTGTTAGTCACCTGAAGATTATCTATATAAAAAAAAAAAAAAATAGAGGAAATCATACAAAACAAATAGAGTACAATGAAAACTAACCAATCATTAGAATTGGACTATCTCAACTTAATGGAAGAGTCTGAACTAATAAGCTATGTAATAACAAATAATTTTAAATTTTTTTTTTAACGTTTATTTATTTTTGAGACAGAGAGAGACAGAGCATGAACGGGGGAGGGTCAGAGAGAGGGAGACACAGAATCCGAAACAGGCTCCAGGCTCTGAGCTGTCAGCACAGAGCCCGACGCGGGACTCGAACTCAAGGACTGCGAGATCATGACCTGAGCCGAAGTCGGCTGCTTAACCGACTGAGCCACCCAGGCGCCCCTAATTTTTTTTAATAATAAGCACACTTAAGGTACAGAAATCCAGATCCAGACATACTCCTTGAAATCTGCCCTTTATATAGACAGAGCCATTTAAGAGATTGACAAGGGTAAGATGATGTACTATGAATTGTCACTGGTTTGTATAAATACTTGTATAAATATAAAAACACATATTGTTATGTAAAATAAAATACATATAAATAAAAAAATAAAAAATACACGTTTATACATACACATATGTTTACATATATGCATATGCACAAAGAATAAGAAATAGATGGCATTGTTCATATCTTTAAAAGAGACATAAACTGAACCACAAAACAGAAATAAGAAAATGATAATCCTCAGAGGTTCTCAAATGATAAAACTGAGAGATCCCAGGTTGTGAGGGGGTGTGCCCTTAACTAATTTAGGGAAGAGGCCACTGTAAGAAAAAATACAAAAGTAAGTTTAAGACCCACATAGTATAGACATATAGACCAATGAAATAGAATTGAGAGTCCATAATAAAAATAAACCCATACATCTATGATCAGTTGATTTTTGACAAGAGTACCAAGATATTCAACAGGGAAAAAAGAGTGTCCTCAACTGAATTTCCACATTCAACAGAATAAAACTACATCCTTACCTTATGCCATGTACAAAAATTAACCCAGAATGAATCAGTGACCTAAATAGAGAGATGAACAATAAAAGTGTTAGAATAAATCATAAGGATTCATCTTTATTACTTTGGATTTGACAATGGATTCTTATATACGACACTAAAGCATGAGCAACAGAAGACAAAACAGATAAAGTTGCTCTCATCAAAACAAAGTAAAACAAAACAAGCCTTTTGTGCATTAAATGACACTACCAAGAAAGTAAAAAGATAACCTACAGAATGGGAAAAAAATTGCACATCATTCATCTGATAAGGGGTGAATGCCCAAAATATGTAAAGAACCCCTAAAACTCAAAAACAAAGTCCCATGTAAAATGGGGCAAAAGACTTGAATAGACCAAAGAAGACATATAAATTGCCAATAAGTACATGAAAAGATTCTCAACCCTATCAGTCTTAAGAGAAAAGCAAATCAAAACCACAATGAGATACCAGTTCATATCCATAAGGATGGTATATATAAAAATACTAAAAACAGCAAGCGTTGGCAAGGATATGAAAAAAAAATGAGGGACCTCATACACTGCTGGTTGGAATATCAAACGGTGCAACCACTGTAGAAAATAGTTTGGAAAGCTAAACAGAATTAGCATATGACAGCAATTTCACTTCTAGCCATATACCCAAAAGAATTGAAAAAACAGACTGGAAGAGATATTTGTATTTCAAAGTTTGTTTTGGCTTTATTCGCAGTAGCTAAAGGTAGGAAAAAAACAAGTATCCCTCAGTGGATGAATGGATAAGCAAAACATGTTATCTCCGCACAATGGAATATTATTCAGTGTCAAAAGGGAGTACAATGATACATCTGATACATCTGATACACACTATAACATGGATGAACCTTGAAAACATACGAAGTGAAGTAAGCCAGACACAAAAGGACAAATATTGTATGATTCCCCTTATATGAAATATAAAAAAGAGGAAAATTCACAGAAACAGAAAGTAGAATAGAGGTTATAAGGGGCAAGGTTAAGGAGGCAGTGGGGAGTTATTGCTTTATCAGCCCCGCAAATATTCAGAATGGTTACAGAATTTCTGCGTGGGTGATGAAAAACTTCCAGGAATAGACAATGATAATGGTTGTACAATACTCTGAATATAATCAATGCCTTCAATTTGTACACTAAAAACTAGGTAAAATGGTAAATTTTATATTTTAACATTTTTAAGCTAGGTATAAGTAATAAAGATTTTAATTTTCTATTAAGACCATGTATAGATAAATGATAAAAGAACTATTAAAAAAAATGGGGCACTTGAGTGGCTCAGTTAGTTAAGCATCCGACCCTTGATCTCAGCTTAGGCCATGATCTCACAGTTCACAGTTCATGAGAACAAGGCACACATCAGGCTCTGCACTGACAGTGTGCAGCCTGCTTGGGATTCTCTCTCTGTCTATCTCTCTCCCTCCCTTCCTCCCTCCCTCCTTTCTTCTCTCTCTCTCTCTCTCTCTCCCTTCCTTCCTCCCTCCCTCCCTCCCTCCCTCCCTCGCTCTCTGCTCCTCTCCTGCTCATGTTCTCTCTCAAAATAAACATACATTAAAAAAAAACAAAAAACAAAAAACAAAAAACAACTAAAAGGGAAAAAGGCCCATCCTGTGCTCTTCCTCCTAGGGAAATTACTGAATTTATCTCACAGATGTGTTTATCATATGAACAATATATTAATCTTTAGAAAATCCCTCAAAAAACTAAGCACAAGAGTAAACACTGATTTTGAATAAAGAAACACATCACAAAAAATTACCACTTCAAAAACTCACAAATGTCACATAAATCCACACACATAACTTTTGTATTAAATGACTGCTTGATGTGCCTGTTGGCCATCCGGATGTCTTCTTTAGAGAAGTGTCTATTCATGTTTTCTGCCCATTTCTTCACTGGGTTATTTGTTTTTTGGGTGTGGAGTTTGGTGAGCTCTTTATAGATTTTGGATACTAGCCCTTTGTCCGATATGTCAGAGTGGCCAAAATGAACAAATCAGGAGACTATAGATGCTGGAGAGGATGTGGAGAAACGGGAATCCTCTTGCACTGTTGGTGGGAATGCAAATTGGTGCAGCTACTCTGGAAAGCAGTGTGGAGGTTCCTCAGAAAATTAAAAATAGACCTACCCTATGACCCAGCAATAGCACTGCTAGGAATTTACCCAAGGGATACAGGAGTACTGATGCACAGGGGCACTTGTACCCCAATGTTTATAGCGGCACTCTCAACAATAGCCAAATTATGGAAAGAGCCTAAATGTCCATCAACTGATGAATGGATAAAGAAATTGTGGTTTATATACACAATGGAATACTACGTGGCAATGAGAAAGAACGAAATATGGCCCTTTGTAGCAACGTGGATGGAACTGGAGAGTGTGATGCTAAGTGAAATAAGCCATACAGAGAAAGACAGATACCATATGTTTTCACTCTTATGTGGATCCTGAGAAACTTAACAGAAACCCATGGGGGAGGGGAAGGAAAAAAAAAAAAAAGAGGTTAGAGTGGGAGAGAGCCAAAGCATAAGAGACTGTTAAAAACTGAGAACAAACTGAGGGTTGATGGGGGGTGGGAGGGAGGGGAAGGTGGGGGATGGGTATTGAGGAGGGCACCTTTTGGGATGAGCACTGGGTGTTGTATGGAAACCAATTTGACAATAAATTTCATATATTAAAAAATAAAAAAAAAATGACTGCTTGATACACTCCTACGTTTTTCCTATTTCTTTTTGTTCTTTATTCTTTGAAAGTTTCCTCATAGGATAATGATTTGCAAACCACTGTCTACCAAAGGGACAAAAAGATGATTTTGTGTTTCTTCTAGTATGACCTGTATAGAAACTCAGCTGTGTGGTGAGAGATTTCCCAGAAGCTTCAATGTCACTTCAGGGAATCTGTCTTTAACTTTGTTTGTGTATGTATGTATGTATGTATGTATGTGATCTCTGCACCCAATGTGGGGCTCGAACTCATGATCCAGAGATCAAGAGTCACCTGTTCTTCCAAATGAGCCAGCCAGGCACTCCTAACAGGGAATCTTTCTTATCCTCCAGCCATTCTAGTTTACTTTTGCTCATCATCAACTGAAACCTCCTGTCCTGCAGAAGTAAATGCATGTCCTAAGGGCCACGTTCATTATCCCAAGGGGCTTAATTTATACCTGAGGCAAACTTCTGAGCATCACTGTATAACTTCATGTGGATTTCTTGCCATACCTCACTGGAGACTTCAGTCTCTGAGAAGTTTCAGGGTTTCCCATAAGGAAAGATATTTCATAAAAGCACTGAACGTTGAGGTTCAAAATGATCATAAAAAGCACCTAGTCCAGAATTTTTTGAACATTAGTCACTAAGATCTACCCTCAGAGCTTTTCCATTTCTAAATACCTCTTCTCAAATAAATGTTAAAAAAACAAAAAAATTAGGGGCGCCTGGGTGGCTCAGTCGGTTGAGCGTCCGACTTCAGCTCAGGTCACGATCTCACGGTTCGTGAGTTCGAGCCCCACGTAAGGCTCTGGGCTGATGGCTCAGAACCTGGAGCCTGCTTCCGATTCTGTGTCTCCCTCTCTCTCTGCCCCTCCCCCATTCATGCTCTGTCTCTCTGTCTCAAAAATAAATAAACATTAAAAAAAAATTAAAAAAAAAAATTAAATGCCTCTTCTGAGGCTGTTCATGTACTATCGCTTTTCCAATTTTTTACTTAGTCACGGACTTCAGTCTGACCTGACACCATTCTTTCTACAAAACTGTATGTTTGAATCGCAACATATTTTTTTTTTATAATGGATGTTAAAATACATTGATGGCTGAAAAAAGAAGAGACAAAAAGAATCTCCCTGGGTCCTGCTAAAATTGCCTCATACTCTGTGCACCAATGCAGCAGATGCTTAAACAAAGTAACTTACAGGGACTGGAGAAGACTTTTATTGGGAGCGTTAATAATAGAGAATAAGAAATCCCCTGGGACGCCTTGGTGGCTCAGTCGGTTGGTTGAGTGTGTGACTATGGCTCAGGTCATGATCTTGCAGTTCCTGAGTTTAAGCCCCATATTGGGCTTGCCACTCTCTGTGCATAGCCGGCTTCACATCTTCTTTCCTGCTCTCTCTGTCCCTCCCCTGCTTGCACTCTCCTTCTCAAAAATAAATAAAACATTAAAATTAAAAAAAAAATCCCTTATGTGATGGAAACTACATAGAAATCTTGTTATTTTCCAAGGCCAACATAATTATCCCTTTTATTAAAGTTAGGTGGTGAAAACAGCTATATATGCAGTTGTTTGTTTTCTTTTTTTTTTTTCTCTACAAGTGCTTTAACAAAAGTAATGCCATTCATTACATTATTGCAATGTTTTATGCACTCCAAAGTCATTTTAATCAAATGAAAAAAAAAGGAGTAAAATTAAGTAATAAAGAAAGCAAGTAAGGGAGCCAGACCCAGGGTTAATGAGGGGCAGAAAACAGATCTTGGTTAGTCACTTCCTCCCTGAATCTATGAAAACTTTCTCTTTCAATTCCTTAGTCAGTCTCTACGGGAAGAAACAACCACTCTATGTTTCACATACTACCCTGCCTGTGTAGGCTTTCGCACATTGTTTCCTACTCTTTTCTCTATGCTCTGTAAGCACAGCAAAGGCATTATTTCCATAGACATACCTAAGTCACGCTAAGCACGCGGGAGGTGTTTCAAATTGTTGAATAAATGGTCCAATGGTACACATAAAAACAGACATCTAGAAAAAAAATCCTTTTAATAACCATCATTAATAATACTTAATAAAATTGATAGCATTCTTAAAACTAGAGCACCCAGGATAAGAACTGAATAAATACAGATTTAAGAGGAGGTAAGACTGGGAATATTTTTGTTAACTTACATAAGACATCGTATTGACCTATATTTAAGTGAGACAAGTGTTGCCACACTCAACACTATAAAAATATGGTTTTAGTGTTTTCTACCCATCAGTCTGACAGATAGTATTGTTGGCACTTATATGAGATCGAAAAAGGGGAAAGAAAAGATTTCAATGTATCTAAAGCAAACACAGTCTGAGAAGGGCAATGGCAAGATTAAATTCAACAGGACAGAAGTTCACTGGTGGGCAGTAGGATTTAAAAACCACCTGAGTATAAGCAGAAGCAGGACAGAAGGACCCCCATGTAATCAACCTAAAGGTTTGTGGAAGAATAAAAGTGAGAGATGTGGCAGTTAAGTCTCAGACAGTCTGGACATGATGAAAGAGAATCCTCTTTGCTGAGCCTTGGGGCATGTTCCATGCTTAAGGCCTCACCAAATCAACTGTCAGCAGGAGCTGGATGGCTGATACAAATGCACATACATAGTGCATCAGGCAAGGATATGCTGGAGAATACATGGTCCCAATTCAGACCGAAGCTGCTCCCCGGCATCTACCAAGGCTTCATCACATAAAAACAGAGGGCCAGCGTTGCCAGCACTGGAATTTGCTAAAGAAAAGCCACAAATCTTGACTCCTACGTGAAAGTTAATGATTATTAAGTCTTAGTGATTACTTACAATATTTAGAATACCATATAGGACAGACAAAACACATCTGTTACTCCAACTTGACCCTTCATCCTTCGGTTTGCAAACTGTGGTGTCACTGCACTCAACAAAATTTAAATTTTTATAGAGGTTATGTTAGCAAAACCATGGCTCTCAAAAGTTTTCCTGTGATTAGAGTGCTAAATATTAATGCATTGAGAATGTATTAAAATGCTAGGAGCGCCTGGGTGGCTCAGTCAGTTAAGCGTCCAACTTCAGCTCAGATCATAATCTCATGGTTCATGAGTTCGAATGCCCTGTCAGGCCCTGGGGCTGACAGCACAGAGGCTGGAGCCTCCTTTGGATTCTGTCTCCCTCTCTCTCTGCCCCTCCCCCACTCGTGTTCTCTTTCTTTCCAAAATAAAAATTATAAAAATTTTTTAAAAAGATGTATTAAAATGCTCAAGAGAAAGATCACTTCCAAGTATTATATACTTCCTAAGCATTATATTATTGCACCAGATGATGTGAGACCTCAAAACTCTTGAATATGGAGACCACTGACTTTTACATTTTATATAATTGCATTACAGTTTGCATAATTAATATAATTTACATTAAAATTCTTATAATTTATATTGTTTCTGCCTCCCTCTCTCTTCTAGAATTATGCACCTTAATTCATGGAAGATTATTACCATTAGTCCCTTCCTCAATTCAATTATTTGGTAGATTTCACCTATGCCCCACTCCCATTCCATACCTCCCTAAAAGTATAAACTATTCCAAGGTATTTGATGTATATACTTCTTTTCTGTGTGGCCTCATACATTAAATAGTTTTTGTTCCTATCTTATTTTTTAAATTTAATTTTACTTTTTTAATATTTCAAGTTTTTACTTAAATTTTAGTATATACTGTAATACTGGTTTCAGGAGCGGAATTTAGTGATTCGCCAATTACATATAACACCTAATGCTCATCCCAACGAGTGTCCTCCTTAATGCCCGTCGCTCATCTAGTCCACCCCCACCCACCTCCCTCTATCAACCCTCAGTTTGTTCTCTGTAGTTAAGAATCTTTTATGGTTTGCCTCCCTCTTTTGTTTTTCCCTTCTCTTATGCTCATCTGTTTTGTTTTGTAAACTCCACATATGAGGGAAATCATACGGTATTTGTATCTCTCTGACTTACTTCACTTAACATAATACACTCTAGCTCCTTCCATGTCTTTGCAAACAGCAGGATTTCATTCTTTTTGAGTAATATTAATGGAATCTTCTTTACCCATTCATCAGTCAATGGACATTTAGGTTCTTTCCATAATTTGGCTATTGTTGATAATGCTATGATAAACACTGGGTTGCATGTGACCCTTTGAATCTGTATTTTTGTATCCCTTGGATAAATACCTAGTAGTGCAGCTGCTAGGTCATAAGGTAGTTATATTTTTAACTTTCTGAGGAAACTCCATCCTGTTTTCTAGAGTGGCTGTACCAGTTTGTATTCCCATCAAGAGTGTAAGAAGGTTCCCCTTTCTCTACATCCTTGCCAACATTACTTGTTTTCTGTATTGTTAATTTTAGCCATTCTGACAGGTGTGAGGTAGTATCTGTATGGAAACACAAAAGATCCCACATAGCCAAAGCAATCTTGAAAAGGGCAAGTGAAGCTAGAGGCATCACAATTCCAGATTTCAAGCTATAGTGAAAAGCTACAGCCATCAAGACAGTATGGTACTGGCACAAAAACAGACACACAGATCAGTGGAACAGAATAGAAAACCCACAAATGGAGCCACAACTATCTGGTCAGTTCATCTTTGACAAAGCAGGAAAGACTATCCAATGGAAAAAAAGACAGTCTTTGCAACAAATGGTGTTGGGAAAACTGGACAGTGACATGCAGAAGAATGAACCTGGACCACTTTCTTATACCATAAACAAAAATAAATTCAAAATGAGGAAAGCCCTAAATGTGAGACAGGAAACCATTGAAATCCTAGAGGATAAAACAGGCAGCAACCTCTTTGACCTCAGCCACAGCAACTTCTTACCAGATGCATCTTTGGAAGCAAGGGAACAAAAGCAAAACTGAACTACTTCATCAGAATAAAAAGCTTCTGCACAGCAAAGGAAACAATCAACAAAACTAAAAGGCAGCCTATGGAATGGAAGAGGTATTTGCAAATTACATATCGGATAAGGGATTAGTATCCAAAATCTATCAAGAACTTATCAACCTCAACACCGCCCCCCACCAAAAGCAAATAATCCAGTTAAGAAATGGGCTGAAGACATGAATAGACATTTTTCCAAAGAAGGTAGTCAGATGGCTAATAGACACGTGTTCTTACCTTCTTAACTTACAGAAACAGTACACTGTGTTCTAGAGCTACTTTTACTTTCCTACAAAGCATGTTGTTTTCAACATGTGTGTTGACTTAGTACTGAAATTATGGATGCCCAGAAAGTCTGTAGCTTGCTGGTACCACAAGCAACATTGCACGAATCAATCTGTGTGCATTCCTTTGTAAACTTTAAGGTTCATGTCCAGGACTGGGATTGCTGGCTCAGAGAGCATTAATTTTACTAAGTACTGCTTTAGTGCCTTCCAGGACTCCTGCAGCCATCTACATTCCCACCACAGAAGGTGAAGACTCCTGTTGTTTATGTTCTGCCAAACATGTAGCATGATCCATGCCCATAATGTATCTAGAATGATATCTCTTTATGTAATTTTCATTTTTTCTATTCCAGAGGTGGAGCAATGGATTACCTTGCTCCTGGCAAAATGGAGCTTGAGGCCATGAGTAGATATACCAGCCCAGTGAAACTGGCTCTCTTCCCCCACCTGACCACAGTGCTATTGGCTGCTAGCGTATTCTTTACCCTCTGGTTCTTCACTTGCAAGGTTACCTCCCCCAAGTGCACTCTGGATATCTACAAAGAGTTCCTCATCTCTTTGGTGGCCTCGCTCCTCATGGGATTTGGAGTCCCCTTCCTGCTGCTCTGGATCAGCATGTACATCTGAACTCTCAAAGGTTCCAATCAGGTGGCTTCATGGAACCCCTGCTTTGGTAAACTGATTGTTTTACTACTGCTGGGAGCGCCCTCACCAGCTGCTCACAATAAAGGTAGTAGATGTGTGCAAAAAAATTTTCATTTTTGTATTTACCAATGAACATGAGCCTCTCCTTATAAGACTAGTGATTTTTTTAGGCTTCTTCTGTAAGTTCCTGGTCCAAATTTTTGCAATCCTATGTTGAGATATTTATATTTTTATTACTGATTTGTAGTAATCTCTACTATAGTAAAATACACATACACACACACACACAGAAACACATGCATACAAATCACTTGGGGACCTTGATACAATACATATTCTGACCTACTGGGTTTGAGGTGAGTCCCCAAAGTCTGTATTTTCCATAAACTCTTAGATGGTAATGATAATGATGATGAGGCCTGTCCAAGAACCACACTGTAAGTGGCAAGGTTGAAGATTATATTTGACTACCTGTTAACCTTTATCCTTCCATTTATATTTAAATTTATCACAGTTCACAGAAGTATCCAACTGGGGGTTTGCATGATATTGGTCAAAGTAATTAATAATAAAATTAATTTAGGTATTCTAAAAATATATATTATTCTTGATTAAAGGACAGGCATATCTTTCCACTTACCCAGATCATTTTCTATGTTATTAACTTCAAAATTTTTCCATAGATTTCTCATGTAGCTATAGTTAAGACCTAAATAACACATTAGTTTTTGTGAATTTTCTGAAAAGTGTATTATTTATAGTTGGTTATAACTGGTTTGGAGAGGGATGCTGTTGATTTTATTATGTTTGTACTTTACCGACAACCATGTTGAAAACTAACCCTTATTAGTCCAAATACTTTGCTGATAGTTATTTACAGTCATTGTTGTTTTTAGGTACATAACCACTTAATGTGCCCCAAATCCCAATTTTATCTTTTCTCTGTCAATTCCTAACACTTATTCTCAGAGCATTGATCAAGATATCAAATACTATATTATATAGTAGTTGTGCTAGCGAATGTCCTAATCTTGATCTATATTTTAAAAACAGCATCTAAATGTTTTCAGTAGGTATAATGTTTGTGGTAGATTTTTAGCAATCATTGTACTTAATGGGAAAAAAATATATTTTATATGTTTTTAGATATATTTATTAGGAATATGTTTTTATAGGAATATACCTGCACATATGTACAATTATACACACACACACACACACATATATCCTTATATAATATAAAAACAAATACATTTAATAAATATCAGTCCCCAAGTATCACTAATTTATGAAGGGTTTTTACCAAAACATTACTGAAGAATTTTCTGCATCTAAAGATATCAAAGAGTTTTCTTCCTAGAAATCATTAACACATAAACGGAGTTATATGAATTATAATGATAGAATTTCTGATGTTAAATCATGTTGTAACTTACGTAATTATTACTTGATCATTATGTATTATAAAATACATCTTTATTTTACCTAGCTCTTGCCTTGCTTCAAATTTTTCACATATAATCATAAGAAGAGCCAATACTTTTCTCTTCCTCTTTACCTATTGGGATTAAGATTACAATAGTCTCCTTAAATAATTTTGGAAGGTTTGCTTTTTCTCTTTTCCTCAAGTTTGTGTGGAAAGATTAACAGAATTCCTATAAAAACAGACCTTGGATACTTATGGTCACGAAGTTTTGAATACTATCTTTATTGTTTACCTGTCTTCATGTTTTATTTTCTCCTGTTTTAAGTTCAGCAGTTTGTAGTTTTGTAGAAATTTTTCATCTAATTTTCAAAATTGTATCAATTTTTTCTATGAAATAGCTTTTAGTTTTGTAATCTTCTCTAGTGTTCTAATTTTCATTTAATGCAAATTATTTAAGAATATATCATTTGATTTCTAAGCATACTGAATTTTTAATATAGCTTTGTGTTATTAAATCTTAATTGCATTGCATCATAACTGAAGAATTTTTTGTGTATAATATTGATACCATGGATCACGCAGGCTTTTTAGTAGCCTATCCATAGTCTGTTTTATAAATGTCCTAGTTTATTGAGTATAGGTGCTTTTACAATTAATAATTCAAGGTTCTATTCATTCTGTTGCTCTTGTCTCAGATATCTTTTATTATTATTTCTTACTTGATTTGTCAGTCTCTGAGATGTTTAAATGGTTGATTTATTAAGTATTTTCTGCAGCCTGTTTTACACAGTTTTTTAAGCTCTCTATTTACATAAAAATTCATAAATATGCACTGTTATATTGACTTTCTATATTGTTCCTTTTTAGAGGATAAATTATTAACCATCATTCCTCAGAGAAATTAAATCACTGCTTTGTATACAATAAACTTCTGGTAATGTTTTTCATTGAATTAGGTAAAAGCTGAATTAGATAATGTAACTGGTTTTTAAGAGTGGGCAAACAGGGAATAGGGAAGTGGGAGGCCTACAAATGAATTAGAATTTGCAATATGTCCTTCTCTTCTTGGAATTTTACTGAGATTGAATGTCCCCAAGAGTTTCAAAAGCCAATTTATTTTGAGCTGCAACCTAAAATATCACAAGCTTATGAAACCAAGACTAGAAACCAGATCTTCTAATTCAGTTTGAAAAAGAAAGGGAAACAAAGTCAGAGAGAGAATCCGAGGCATATGCACGCTCAAGAGACCAAAGAATGAGAAAATCAGAGACGGAGCCAGCAAGAGAAGGAGAAAGAAGAACTGAAAGAGAGAGACAGAGACATAAAGACAGACAGAAAGAATTGCCACATTCCTTAAGCAATCACTGTGTTGAAGGCAATGGGATATGTTCTTTAAAAGTACTATTTTGGGGGCACCTGGGTAGCTTAGTCAGTTAAGCATCAGACTTTGGCTCAGGTCATGATGTCATGGTTTGTGATGTTTGAGCCCCGTGTCGGGCTCTGTGCTGACAGCTCAGAGTGACAGCTCAGTGTGCTGGAGCCTGCTTAGAGTTCGGTGCCTCCCTCTGTCTCTGCTCCTCCCCTGTTCATGCTCTCTCTCTTGTTCTCAAAAATAAATAAACATTAAAATATATATATATTATTTTGGTGCACCTGGGTGGCTCAGTCAGTTAAGTGTCTGACTTCAGCTCAGGTCATTATCTTACAGTTGGCTCATGAGTTCGAGCCCTCGTTGGGCTCTGTGCTGACAGCTCAGATCCTGGAGCCTGCTTTGGATTCTGTGTCTCCCTCTCTCTCGGCCCCTCCCCAACTTACACTCTATCTCTCTCTCAAAGATAAATGAACATTAAAAAAATTAAAAAAAAAAATAAAAACACTATTTTGTTGAAACGCACAAACATACTCCACAGAATCACTTTTAACACACATGAAAACCATTTCTAAGAGACAGCACAGATCAGATTTTTTCCAACACAGCCTAAATACTTACAGTTTATGTCTTTATAGTCAATTCAATTCAGGACAAGAAGATGATTTTCATAATGCATAGGCATGATTTATTTTTAGCACATTTTATAAAATATTTTACTAATAATTTTAGCAAAAAATAACAAGGCCAAAAGGTATGCCATTGGCTAGTATATTTTTCCGACATTTCTACTCTAATGCTCTCCAAACCCCATTATAAAACTATACCTAAATATATATCCAATATATATTGGATCCAAATATATATCCAACATATATGTGAAAGAAATGCCCTTAGGAAATAGAATTCGAATCTGTTAGTAACAAATAATCAATAATTTCTAATGTTACTCAATCTAAAAATCATATAATCATAGCTGCCTAAAATATGAATGTTAAAAAATTATATATAATATATATGTGATATATATATAATGTATATATGTGATTTATCTATGTTGATTTTTTTCACACTTTGGTCTTCAGTTTCTTAATCAGGGATCCACCGAAACTTAGGGTTTTCCATTGGCATGTTTTGACTTGATCTTCTGAATTTCTTATTTAAATCAGCTTGAATTAGTATAATACTAATTCAACTAGTAAAGTTGAAAATAATAATTGGATTGATTCTAATCAACAACGTTTATTCTCTCAATAAACCAGTAAAGCACGGGGCGAATCAAGTGTTAAAAACTAGCAAAAGAGCAGACTCCCCAAAAATCAGAAAATACTCCACACCTGTAACACCACCTCTTCCCTTGAGAAAACTCTAAAATTATTTGCAAATGTGTGTGTACATGTGTAACAATTAGGAGATTACTTAAGGAGTAATAACTGCTTTGATGAATGACATTTAGATCGCTGATTTTTGTTAATATGTTTAAAACTTCAAAGACGCTAAGTCAAAAATAACTAAAAATCATCTAACCACTAATGCTTTCCATCTGATTATTTGTTGTAAATTAATCTATGAGTCATGTGTAGGAAGACAAAGGTCAGGAAAGTTGTTTAACACTCAATAACCATGGTTGAATGAAAATGTTTATTACGAAAACTTTATTCTCTGACTAGGGATTCTACCACACCAATCCAAATAAACATTTATTACATAGACTTGATTTAGGATATATAAATATGTCCTGAGTTAAATTTATCTAAGGTATAAAAAATTTATATTAAAGGATAAACATAAAACATATGCATTGGTTCATAAAAGATTTTCTAGTAGTCTGTAAATGAGCCATCATTTTAAAGACTCTCATCTGGAGATAAGAAATTAATAAGTCTCTTGAGGATAGTAAATTGTTTTAGTCACTTAAAAAAGATTGGCCCCTCAAAGGACACAGAATAAAAGTTTTAGGGCTGTAATTCTTGAAATTGTGACAAATTGTTACCCACACATAAGAATTAGGTACTTGACAAAGCAAAACAATTTCAACATTTATTGGAAAATAAAAGTACAAGAGATGAGACTTACCCTTTGAAAAGCAGCTATACTGTGAGAGTATAAAGCAGGAGTACATTGTAAGAACCAGATTTGTTGTTTGTTTCCATTTCTGAAGGAAAGTTATTAGAAACACCAAGTTCAAAATAGTGAAAATAATGTATATTATGCCCTTTATAAGAAGCTATAACTAAAGATGCCATAAAATTTGTTATCCAAAGGGGTAACGTTTAATAGTTTTAATATACTAATTATACTGGGCTGAGAACAGAGGCTTTCCAGGACAAACTGGAAAACAGGATTACCTTAGCTACAAAAAACTTTGAATCCTTCCAATTTACTTCTTTTTCCCAGGAAAGACTGTCAGCACATGAGGCTTTGGGCTCTGTCTAGAGAAACAGACTCAGGATGGCAAATTGGTTTCAATTCAAGCATCACCTCCCACTGACGCTTGGAGCACTGCACTAATTGAAAGGCCATGTTGGGACTTGGAAGGAAGGCATGCCATGATCAATTCTCAGTGGAGTCAGTAGTGCTATAGGTGTGTAGTATTTTCCGATTTTTATTGAGTCTGCTGCTTTACTAGTTTTAACACTTGATGAGTCCCCTGCTTTACTGGTCTACTGACAGAAGAAGCAGTAATAAAAATGTGCTAGCAAGTTATTGACACCATCTACATTGTCAATCTTCAAAAAACTTTATATGATACATTAGAACTACTGTGCCCATTTTACCAATAAGAGAGCTCAGATATTCAGAATTTTAAAAACTTCTCAAGGTTACAAAACCGATAACTGGCAGAGCTGGGACCCACACGGTAGAATTCTAGCCCCAGATACTGTATATTTAACCAAAATAAAAAAAATCCCAGTTGGATATTACATGACTACTTATAAATAATGTATATACCAAGTCACCCTAAAACCAACAAATTCCTATGATGAGCAAAAAAAAAAAAAAAAAAATGAAGGGAAATATTTAAGTATGGATGAGATGAGAAAGTCAGAGTCCACAGAAGAGGAGGCCATAAAAATCATCTATATTTTTTTTTATCCATTTTGCTTAAAAGAATCACTTTGTTCACTTCTGTATCCATGGTAACTAGAACATATTTGGTATATTTATGGTGCTTAAGAAATCATTGTAAAATGAGTGACTGGCTACAGATAAACCTGTGAGCTTGTTTCTTGTCCTTTATTTCAATCACTGTCCATAAAAGCCAAGAGGGATAAACATTAAGGGAAAAGTGAGGCTTCTCAACAAGCTGTAAGTATATTTAACTGGAACCAGACAATTGGAATGCCATAGGTGATGGCTGGACAGGCCTTGCATCAAGATGAGTAATCAGTTCATTGCCACATTCTGCCTCTAACTGGTGGTCTGGTCTTAAAATCTGATGTGGAAATATGTAAATTCTCTCAGTTTCTCTTACTCCTAAAGTAAGAGGATTAAACTAAACATTTCCAATGTCCCTTTGAAATTCTTTCTTCAATCTATTCTGAGAACATTTTAGCAAACTTTTTCCCCTAATGGTTATGATGTACCCTACTTACTTCAGATTGAGCATATCTGATATTTTAAAATTTTTCTGTTAAAACATATTTGAGAAAGATGTGCATCTGGCAAAAAAAAAATCAAAAGGATGTTACTACTTAAAAGGCTTTGTGTTGCAATGAGTGATACCCGTTTCTTTGTATCCATGCTAATATATTAGAGGGTTGATCTGGGTGGCTGATTATTATCCCTTTGTTGGTTAAGGATTTCTCAATTAGCAAACTGTGGTCCAACTCTATCATACTTAATAGAATGAAGAGATTTCCTCAATCCCTACGTTAGCAATTGAGAATAACCTAAAACCCCTGCAAATCATTTCTAATTCACAAAAGATCCCCAGTGAAAAATTTCCCAGGTGCTCAGATCTCAAAATCAAAATGTTTCTTACTTGGGGTCAAAGGAGGAAATTTGTATGCCTCATACTGTTTTATGTGTTGTAACAAAGATATATTACTTTGCAATATAAAAATAAAGTTTGGTTTGTGGAGGATAAGCTTAGGAATCCCCCAGGGCTTACACCAAAGGGTTGACAAGGCATAAAGAAATACACAGTCATAATATGCTCACACCCGAGTTTGGGTAAATCAGATAGGCACCCCAAGAACAGAGCTGTGCAAAGACACCCCGAGAATAGGAAGGCACAAAGGTGCTAGGAATAGGGAGGTGCAAAGGCACCCCAAAACAGGGAGGCGTGCAGAACCCCCAAAAATAGAGAGAGAGAAGCAAAGGCCTGAAATAGAAATGGTGCAAAGGTGCCCAATACATAGGAATAACAAGATTAGATATTCAGGGTGAAAGCACTCCAAATTTAGTACTATAGCAGAAAGCTGCTTGCACAGGAGGAGAATAGGGCCAGGTTAGGTAAATTGGTAAATTGGACTATGGACTGCTACACTGCAGACAAAGCAGCCCAGAGCAGAGATGGTAAACAAAAGAAAAGTGCCTTGTCAACCCTGAGGTTACTCCCCCTATCTGTCTCATCCCCTAGGCTAGCTAAGGTAAATAGAGATACTGCCTCATGTCCGGTGTAAACAACCTCTTCCCTGACAGCCTGGCACCTGGATTTTGTTTTGTATTAACCCAAAACCCTAACCATGAATATCTTCAAGACTCCCTTTCCCTCCTATCCACAAGGTAATGTTCACAGATTCATTGTCCCTTTGTGCATGTCCATCACCATGTTTGTGAGCCTTCTGATAATAATAAAAACGGGGCAAGGACCCTTATTTGGGGCTCTTAACTTTTCCCGGACATTAGCCATCTCTTGCTTTCAATCCTGCGTCCACTCTTTTGCTGGCCAAAAGAGAACTTTAGACTTAGAATCTACGACATCGGTTGATTAAAGGTAATAAAAATTTTGTTTTTTTTAAACATTAAAAATTGTGACTGCTAGATACAAATTGTTTAATACATTACTTTGTACAACCCTCAATAAGATAGATTCTATTAAGATCACCAATTTATAGGGGACTTAAGACTTTAATAGTTTAACAATTTAAAACACAGTTTGTATATGATTTCAGTGAGTATTTTTTTTCTATCTATTTGCATAATTGAGATGTAGGAAATTCTCCTAGAGGTATAATGGCTGTGCCCAAAGTTTATGTTTTAATTTTCAGAGTTATCAGTAAACTGTCCTCCAAAATTATTACTTACATTTACACACTCACCATCAAGGAACATTTGCACACTTTCTTTCTAATATGGGTTATCAGTCTTTTTCATTTACCAAACTGACAGGTGAAAACGATATTTCATATTTCAAAGTTTTATGCCATTTATTTTATTCTTAGGGTCAACATTCTTTCAGATGTTTGTTGCCCATTTATAATTTACTGCTGAAGACCAATATCAATGGAAAAAATACAAAATATCAAAGATATAAACAGATTTTTTTTTACAATTTCAGAAGAATGATTTTACATGTGGGATTGTGTCTTTGCTAATTGAAAAAAATACAACATCATAACTGACCCCATGAATCGTACTGTTAAAACCCTACATCTAAATATTTCAGAGATAATTATTGGCTATATGCAGTTAACTGTGATATGAAAATAACCCTAATGCAATATAAACATTCCAATCCAAAGTTATCAATTTTATTTCTGAAATTACCCCCAAAATAAGTGACTGTCTTGTATCTCCTCTTTCTTTTTCTTTAAGTGTTCTAAAATGTGGATTTGGGTTCCAACTATGCCTCTGTGGATCAATATTGCCATGGATTCCTCACTTAACCACCTTAAGGTTTGATCTTCTAATCCGCAAAATAGGAATAATGATAGTTTCTATTACAGAGGAATGAAGAAAGAGAAGATAATGGTTGTCAAGAACTAGTCACATTAAATACTCTCAATAAATGTTGCTATGACTAAAATTTGAAAAGCCAACTGATATCTATAGAAGGTTTATAATGAATCATTTATATCGAAGAAAAAAATGTAAGGAAAGTTAGAACATGATGAGATTGAAACTGGTTTGAATTTAAATAAAAATGGAGGCTAATGTTGCTCCTTTAAATCCTGTTACTCATTCCACTTCTTTCAGAGGGTCTGATTAAAAGATTAGAGAGGGAACAAGAAATTCTGTAGAATAAGTATTCAACCATATAATGAAATACTACACGGTGAGTGTGGATTAATAAAATGCAAAATTAAAAAGAGAAATTATTATAATTTTGTGTGTGAATTACATTTTAACTTGATTTGTTAAATTATTTTGTTTTGTTTTATTGCAGTAAGAATACTTAACATGAAATCTAGCTTCTGCAATCTTTAAGTGCACAATAAATATTGTGAGGTATAGGCACAATGTTGTCCAGATCTCTAGAGTCATTCATCTTATGTAACTGATACTTAACACCTGTTGAACAGAAATTTCCCATTTTCCCTTTCCCTCAGCCATTCTGCTCTCTGCTTCTGTGAATCTGTCTTAGATATTTCATGTAAGTTGAATAAAGTAGTATTTGTCCTTCTGTAACTGGTTTATTTCATTTGGTATAACGTCCTCCAGGTCCACCCATATTGTTACATACAGCAGAATTTCCTTCTTTTTTGAGGCTGAATAATATTCCATTGTGTGTATACACTACATCTCCTTTATCCATTCATCTGCTGATGGGCACTTACATTATTTGCACATTTTGGCTATCGTGAATAATGCTGCAATGAACATGGGACTACAGATATCTCTTTGAAATCCTCATTTCAATTCTTTTGAATAAATACCTAGAACTGGGATTGCTGGGTCATATGTAAGTTCTATTTTTAATTTTTTGAAGAAACCCCATATTGTTTTCCAGAGAGACTGCACCATTTTACATTCTTCCCAGCATACAAAGGTTCCAATTTTCTACATCTTTGCCAACAATTGCTATATTTTGGGGTTTTTTGATAACAGCCATCATAACAGGTCCAAGATAGTATCTCACTGTGGTTTTGAACTGCATTTTCCTGTTGATTAGTGATGTTGAACATCTTTTTATATACTTGTTGGTTCTTTATATGTCTTCTTTGGAGAAATGTTCATTTAAGTTCTCTGCCTATTTATTTATTGCTATTTAATTAACTCTTTGTCAAATACATCATTTCAAATACTGTTTCCTATTCCATAGGCCGCCCTTTCACTCTGTTGATTGTCTGCTTTGTGGTGTAGAACCTTTTCAAGTCCTACTTGTCTACTTTGCTTTTGTTGCTTATGCTTTCAGCATTAAGCTGAAAAGCTCAAGAGCTTATCCTCTTGGATTTCTACTAGAAGTTATACGTTTCAAATCTTAGACTGAAGTCTTTAATTTTGAGTTGATTTTTTTTATGTAAGGTGTAACATGAGTTCAGTTTAATAAAGAAAGCAGAAAGTAGAAAGCAAATTTAAAAATCAACAAAGCTAAAAGTTGACTTTTTGAATAGAGAAATACAACTCACAAATTTTAGCTAGGCTAAGAAAAAAGGAGAGTACACTCAAATAAGCAAGATCAGGAATGAAAGACGAGACATTACAACTGCTGCCAGAAAGATAACAAGGATAATAAGAAGCCACTATTAACAACTACATGTCCACAAACTGAATGACCTCAAAGAAATGGGTAAATTCTAGAAGTATAAAACCTACCAAGATTGAATCAGGAAGAAACAGAGGTGCACCTGGGTGGCTCAGTCGGTTACACGTCCCACTCTTGATTTTGGCTCAGGTCATGATGTCACTGTTGGTGATAGCTTTGTACCGGGTTCTGTGCTAGGCATAGAGCCTGCTTAAGATTCTCACTCTCCTGCTCCTTCTGACCCTCCACCTCTTATGCATGTGCATTGTCTCTCTCTCTCTTTCAAAAAAAAGGAAGAAATGTAAAATCTGAAAAAAAAATTAATAACATGAAAGGAGACTGAATTAGTAATCAAAACCTTGTGGGGCACCAGGGTGTCTCATTAGGTTAAGCATCCAACTCTTGACTTCAGCTCAGGTCATGATCTCATGGTGGTCAGATAGAGCCCCCCCCCCCCCCCACCTCAGGCTCCACAGTGGGCATTGCTTAAGATTCCCTCCCTCTCCCACTTACCTAACTGTGTTCTCATTCAATCTGTCTCTCCTTCTCAAAAACAACAACAACAACAACAACAACAAACAATAAAGAAAAGCCCAGGACTGATGCTTTCACTAGTAAATGTTAACAAAAATTGAAAAAAATATATTAATGTTGAGCATTCTCAAACTCTTCCCAAAAATTAGAGGAATAAACACTCCAAAACCCATCTTATGAAGCAAGCATTACCCTGTTACCAAAGCCAGGCACAGATACTACAAGAAAGCTATAAGCCAATGTCCCTGATAAATACAGATACCAAATCCCTGAAAAGTACCAACAAAATGAATTCAACAGCACATTAAAAGGATCATGTGCCATGACCAAGTAGGATATATACCTAGATCCAAGGATGGTTCAACAAACATAGATCCATTAACATGATACATCACATTAAGAGAATGAAGAGTAAAAATCACAGTCATCTCAATAAATGCAGTAAAAGTTTTTGACAAAATTCAACATCCTTTCGTGATAAAAACTTTCAACATCCTAGGTATAGAGGTAATTTACTTCAACATAACAAGGCCATATATAACAAGCCCACAGCTAACATCACATTCAACAGCTAAAAACTAAAAGCTTTTCCTCTAAAGATCAAGAGAAAGGAAAGGATTCCCACTCTTGCTGCTATGCAGTAGGGAACTGCAAGTCTTACCCAGAGCAATTAGGCAAGAGAAAGAAACAAAAGGCATCCAAATCACAGAAGAAGAAGTAAAATTATCTGTTTTTTTACTGATGACATTTGCTGATTACATGTTCTTATACATAGAAAAACTCTAAATAATCCACAAGGAAGCTGACAGAATAATAAAAGAGTATAAAAAAGTTGCAGGATAAAAAAAAAAATCAACATACAAAAAAAAACATCAGTTGTGTTTCTATATATTAACAACAAACTATGCAAAAAGCAAATTAAGAAAATTATCCCATGTAAAACAGCAACAGAAAACAAAACAAGACTTTGGAACAAACCTAACCAAGGATGTGAAAGACCTGTATGTTGAAAACTAACAAAATTAATGAAAGACACCAAAACTTTTTTTAAAAAATCAACATTTCACCATTAATAATTGAAGCTGTTGTTAAGAATGAATGCTTTTTAATTTTATGTGAATATGTTTATTATTTTCCTCAACAGCTACTTTAATATTAGCATGACTGATGACTCTAGGGGAAAAGTAAAATGAAAATAATGGAGACTCTAAAGATTTGGAAACAGAAAAGGAACTCATAATGAAAACTTTTAAATAGACTCCAGTAACACAGTGTATTTAAAACTGTCCATTCTGAAAACCAAAACGTCAAAATATAATTAGACGAGAATTTATTTGTGGAAATGGAATTAACTGACTCTAAGAACAAACTTCAAACAGGTTTTCTTTTTGGCACCAGATAAAATATAATTATACATTTTTAGAAGATTAATGACAAATCTGAGGAGGCAGGTCATTTTGCTAGGTGCTTTCTTTGCAATGTAGACTACAATTGAATCTTTTCAGTAACATGGCAGGGATCCAGGGGAAGGATGAGTTACCTGAAAGGTACTGTGCATCCACTGTTTTAGAAGTTCACATTTATATCAATGATATTTAATCATAATAAGCATCACAAGAGTCTCAAAATGCTCATGAAAAAATCACGTGAGAGAAAGTTACTCAAGATAACACAGCAAGTGAGCAACAGACGTAGCATCCAAACTCATCTCTTTCTGAGGTTAAAAGACACCAGAAATGCATGCATATGTGTGGGCTTAAAAATCAGGCACAAGAGATATGAAACTTTACCATTAAAATTGCATTTCAAATTCCATTTAATCCTAAATTACTATTGTTCTAGTACCCTAATTTCAATCCCAGTTTCTTTTAGACATTGTTTTTTTTTTTCCTTTGGTCAATCTCCAAGCCATGGAAATTGTATGAAGCTTCAAATTCCCTCGTAAGAAAGGTGACAATTAAAATAATTAACAACTTCCAGGGCTTCGCTGCTACCCAGTCCGAACTGACATCAGGTACTGGCTTTTCCTTTTTCCTCTATGTATACTTCCCATTCCAGCCCCTCTGTTTACCTACCAGACTAAACCTCACCAACCCTATACAAACTGGTGAGAGGGAATGCCAAGAAAGGATTGGCAGACTTAAAATAACAACTTTAAAGATAAAAAAAGATAGATGGTTTTCTTTTAAGTTTATTTATTTATTTTTGAGAGAGAGAAAGAGAAAGAGAATGAGTGGGGCAGAGATAGAGAGTGGGGGGAACCCCAAGCAGGCCCCACACTCCTCGCTTAGCTTGATGCGGGCCTCAATCTCATTACCCTGTGATCATGACCTGAGCCAAAATCAAGAGTTGGACGTTTAACCAACTGAGCCACCCAGGTGCCCCAAGAAAGATGGTTTTCTTGACATGTGTCTCCAATTTAGAAAATTAATAGAGGTAGGCACTTAATTTAAAAACTAAGATAAAAAGAGACTATGATTTAACTAAAAATATCTTATATTGCACTCAACTAAAAATATATAAATGGAACTCTATCCAGTAAAGACGAATATATATTCTCCATATAGTGTTTAAATGACCAGAGTGGTCATACCAACAAAGACAAAACATTCACCCATTTCAAAGTAAAGACTGAAATTAGAGGTGAAGCTTCCAAAAGACAAGAAAAATGTCTTACTTGAGATAAAACTACTATGGTTTTTTACCCAGAATATAGAAGTGGAAATTTTTTTAATCTGAACTGCATTTTCTATGCACTAAGCCAGGTGTTTTTCACGTGCTATTCATATTTTTCTCCTAATAACACTGTATTAAAAAAAAAAATTACTAGTCCTCATTTTACAGGTGAAAAAACTGAAGTCCAGAGATTCTAAATAACTTCACTAGGGATTAAGTGGCAAAGACAGGGACAGGGCACGCCTTTTTTTTTTTTTTTTTTTTTTTTTTTTTAATGTTCTGCATTCCAGGGAGAAATTCTCCTAGAATAGGAACTATTTGTCATAACTCAAGGGAGTGGGAAGAAAACAACAATTACTACTGGAAGATTTAACTGCAGGTGTATCTAATTTCTGAGGGTTTCATTTGGCTAAAACAATGAGTCCCCAAAACAATAAACACAGAAATATTTTCACCTACAAACAAACTTTTCATTAAACTATGTACTTAAATAACAGAACTGTTCTCTTTAGGATCCAAAGCTTTCCCTCTTCCTCATCCTGAATGTTACTGAAATTGATGGCACTAACATCACTACATTCCAAAGACTGAAAAATTTAATGACTTGCCATCATAAAATGACACACTTCTATGCTAAAAAAAAGTATTAAAAAGCATGCTCACGGACATGTTCCTGGAAATCATGATATCTGTGGGACATGCTGTGTTTTGCAGTATGTGGTCAACCAAATAGTGGCTCTGGAACAAAATGGGTCAGTTCCAAAGATAACATTATTCCATCTCCATACTATTCCTCTTTGGAGATTTATTTGGGGAGTGGGGTGGTTACAGATTACCAGTAATTAAAAATATTATCAGCTTGGGGGAGCCTGGATGGCTCAGTCAGTTGAGCATCTGACTTCAGCTCAGGTCATGATGTCACAGTCCATAAGTTCGAGCCCCGCGTCGGGCTCTGTGCTGACAGCTCAGAGCCTGGAGCCTGTTTCAGATTCTGTGTCTCCCTCTCTCTCTCTGACCCTCCCCCATTCATGCTCTGTCTCTGTCTCAAAAATAAATAAACGTTAAAAAAAATGAAAAACATATTATCAGCTTCTTGGGCAAAAGCTTGGAGCAAACTTTCTTTTGCTTCATTCTCTCTGAGCCCAGCATCTCGTGAATCCAGCCAAAGGCCTTCAGAGAATGTAATACCTGCAGTGCTTCTGGCATATTTTGGAGACTAACAATGTTTCCAAGCTGTACTGATAAAAGGTTGTGCATTATGAAGGAAGGCAGCCTACCATAACTGTTCCATAACTGGCATACATGCAGCATGTCCTTCCTAAAAAATGCTTGAAAGCCAAGTAAAACACGAAGCCTACTTCTCACTAGCATCTGTTGTATATCTGAACTACTGCTCTTTTGGCCTTCTTGGAGCAGGTGACTATCGTAAACTGAAATAGGAGAGTGTTTTTCAGTATCCAATGAACTGTCATTCTTTGAAATATTTTATGTTGTCTGTCCAATTCCCTTCTACCCTGCTGAATGCTGGGTGATGGAGCCAGATGCTGACTGAGTGAATGAGTGACCTTGGGTTCTGCCAGTTGAGGACTCAAGTAATCAGTTATCACCCGAAAAGAACCAGAAGGTCAGGACTGATGCCATGAGAAGAGAGTGGAAATATCAGAGCCAAGAACTGAGCTTCACCTGCTGGGCAAGGCCTAACTCGAAAGAACCAGAGAATATCAGTCATAAATCACAGAGCCAAGAGGTGAGTGATGGGGAGAACAAATGAAAGTAAAGTAAGTGGAGAAATATCTTAGGTTGTTTCTGTGCAATTTTGCCAAAAACTGACCAGACTCAGGAGCAACCCTTTGGGGACTCTCGAGGGATTTCAACTTAGGTAAAGGGTCCAATTTGGGTTGAACACCCTCTTCCTTGGCTCGTGTGGCACAGCTTTCCTGTCTCTCCCTGGAAGAAAAGTGAGGTATATGTAGAGCTTTCAGAGTTATCACGGCTGCCTTCAAGGCATTTCTTTTCCAGATAATGAGATTCGTTTTGGTGCAGATGGGGCTCAATATGTCCTCCACTATGGACTCTGGTTCCTGTCACGGGCCACTAGGAATGAACTGAGAGGCACAGAAACATGAAACCACAAGCATTCCAACAGAGATACTAAAGAATGGGCAAGAAGACACAAGAGCTAGGAGAGGGGAACAGTGTACTTCTCACTAGCATCTGTTGTATATCCAAACTACTTCTGGCCTTCTTAGGCAGATGTTATAAACTGAAATATTAGGAGAATGCTTTTCAGTCTCCATTTAACTGTCACTCTTCAAAATATTTTGTGTTGTAGATCCAGTTTTCTTTCATATAAACCATGTAATGTTTCATATTACATGAGTAGGTCATACAGTACAGAAGTAAATAGTCTATAGAACCTGGACCTGTTATGAATTGGAAGGTTTTAAGTTTCTCCAGAGCATCCTGATGCTTTCAAAGCTATGCCAGTGTAAAAGCCAAGAATCAAATACCAACCAAACAGAATTCCCAAATCACACAATCACTCTTCTCCTCCTTTCCACACACTTGATTTAGAGATGAAGGTTCAATAATTGATAGACATGACTAAGCCAAGTCGAGGTTCATTTACTCGCAGGCTGACAACAATGGATCCCATTACTGGGGCCATGATTATATCCTACAAGTAGTGGCTTTATCATTATAAAGATTATCACCAATTTTAAGAATTATGGGATAAGCTGGTTTCTATTAATAGAATTGGAAATATGGGGGTGGGGAACAAAAAAGGCTCACAGCAGTCATCTGCTAACTTAAGGTACAATCTGAAAGCCAGAGGGTCTCTCCTCCATCTTTGTAAAGAGACTCCCATCTCTTGACATGTTAAATGTACTGAAAATCAGCCCAATATACTATGACAGTCACCAAAGAATTATAGACAGGCCTGAATGTACAATTTCAACAAGCAATTTGTCAAATTCAGATCCTTGATAGAAAAAGGAGAAAACTAAGAAATATAATATGGGGGTATTTGTTAGGAAAGCATGAGAATCTTGAATCCCCAAATTCTCTGAATCTGATGCATGACTAGGATTGCCTATTGATCCACTGGGCAACACGTCCCTGACTGGAATTCATGCAATGACTTCAGATGAAGCTGATGCATCTGATGACAATATGTGTTTTCTTCCAGATCTGCCCCAGTTCTCCCCATTGCCTCTATGAAGATAGTGTCATGTCTTTGAACAGCTCAAGTGGTAAAATAAAGCCCCTTCTCCAGGCAAAAATAGCTCACATGCCAAAGAAATATGAATACCTGTCTAAGTCACATGGGTAGGCACCAGGGGGATGCACGTACAAGTGGATCTTACAGAGCTGGACTAGAACATGAAGCAGAATATATATCAAGTTGGACAAGGAAGAATGTATCTTGAGCCCACTCACAAACTGACATTGAGTGTTCTGACATCTGGAGAGAGTCCTAACTGTCTGCTGCCATGAACCCTTGAAGCTGTATACAATGCTGACCTACCAGAAATGAGTAGAGATGCTGGACTCCCTCAGTACAGATGTGAGAAAGGGGGTCAGAAGACAGATGTAGCAATGTAAGGCTAAGACGTTATATGAATTTGGAGGCGATAATCTCTCTGATTTGATCTTTACACATTTGAAAGACAGACATAACAATACCCTACATCAGACTATATGTTCCTTGACAGTAGAGACTATGTTTTAATACACTCTTGTATCTCCTGCTCCTTACAATATATCACAAACATTCCTTGATTGAGCAAATAAAGGAATAGGCTTTACTCTCGGGATTCAAGCGACCCAATGTACAGATATACATAAAATATCTGACACATAAAAGGTACTCACTACATCAAAGATTTCCCTTCCTGACTTGCTTTCTTTTAAATGTACCTCCTATCTTTCCATCCCACTCTGTGCAGTCACATGCTCTGTGCTGTTTAAGACCATTATTATCTTCTGCCATGTGTATTAGAAGGACCTTTTATCTGTTAATCCCTATCAGTTTCAGCACCATTATCCAGAGAGCTGGCTGTTACAATTTCTTTCTCCATCTAAGATCTAATCACACTAACATTTGCTTTCCACTTACTTGAGGACAAAGGCGAAATTCTTTACCCTAGAAATCAATGCCCTTTGTTAGTATGGTAGAAACTGTGTGGGAAGAGTTAGCAAATGCTTAAGGAATGGCTGTTAATCAGTGAGTACTTATTGAATTTAATCCCTTAAATTCATTCCTTTATCTGTGGAAGTTGTATACAAACAGCTAATGTAGAGATACTGCTGTAGTGGAGAATAAAAGAGACAAAACTTGGGACACCTGGGTGGCTCAGTCGGTTATACATTCGACTTCGGCTCAGGTCATGGTCTCACGGTTCGTGAGTTCGAGCCCCGTGTCAGGCTCTGTGCTGACAACTCAGAGCCTGAAGCCTGCTTCAGATCCTGTGTCTCCCTCTCTCTCTGCCCCTCCCCATCTTGCACTGTCTCTCTCTCAAAAATAAATAGAACATTTTTAAAAAATTTAAAAAAAGAGAGAGACAAAACATGAGAAGCACTTAGGACATGATGGGTGCCAAGTCAGCTTACATATACATGTATTCGTCTTTCTAGAAATACCTCCTGTCATCTCCCCTTTCAACTCAAGGTCGGAATCACCCAAGTACTTTGTTTTGAGAAAGTGAGTTAATGATGAGATGATCCAAACCAATTCCAAGTTAATATCCATAAACTAACTGCTTCTAGGTGTTTTCCATACTGCCTTTCTTTCAGGGTGTCCCATTTCTTTCTTCTCCCAGAAAATTCCTGTATTTTATCTGAGCTCACCCCCCAGATGCTCTCTGTGAAAGCACTATTTTCTTAATTCTATCAAGTGTGTTGCTTAACTTCATTATAATACTGATCCCACTGTAAAGTAACTGCATGTGCCATTGCCACCTGCCATTAGACTATGTACTCTTGAGGGTAAACGCCACTGAGTCATCCTTGTATCCCTTCCAAATCTAAGCAGATTCTGGCTCACATGCTCATGCCCAATAAATACATGGATGTGACTCAGTGAATGATCGAAAAGTCCAAATGTCACCAATTTTTTTTTAAGTATTAAATATTTAATGACAAAGGTCCATTTGGGTAAATTTATGTGTAACACATCAAGTATTCCCTATAAAATAATAAAAGGCAATGCACCTTATGAAATAGGAAAGCATCATATTAGAAGATACAGTGAATAAACTATTTACTTAGGTTATCCAGACACTAGTAAAAGTTTTCCCCAAAACCTTCTGAAAAGTTTAGCATGAAAGAAAAGTGAAGAAAAGCATAAATGCAAAAAGTGAAGAAAATTATAGTAGACGGGACGTTTTAAAATGGTATATTATAAAATATTTATGTTTGCCACTTTCTAACAAGAGAGTTAGTGTCTTATGCTATCTCACTGCCTCTCATCCATATGTTCATATTTTGGTTAACAGGTCCCCTGTGAGAGGAGATAAGAGAAGAAGCAGGAGTTTAAGATTGGGAGTTACTGCCTGCACTGAGTCTCAGTCCAGAAGGAGTAAGGAGGAAAAATAATAACAACAGAAAAGGAAAGTATCAACTGATATGATTTATACATCATTATACCATACAGTTTTCTGCCACTTGCTCAGCCAGCTTTCTTGGAGTTTGACAGTTGTGAAAAGAATTGAAAGAAAGAAAGAAAGAACGGAAGAAAGAAAGAAGGAAAGAAAGAAAAGAAAGAGAAAACAAAAGAAAAAAGGAAAGAAAAGAAAAAAGAAAGGAGGAAAGGAAAGGAAAGGAAAGGAAAGGAAAGGAAAGGAAAGGAAAG